>NW_027211853.1:600000-900000 GCF_036971445.1 Narcine bancroftii
TGGCAGATGACTTTAGAAGTAGCAGAGTCAATCACCACCCCCCAACCGAACATTAAAACCCATCAGTCATCCCAGTGATAACACCCACATTGAGCTTGAGCTTCATCTTCAACATCACTCACCAATTCTGATTCCAATTCGTTTCCCTGTTCTGTTCCCAATTTTAACCTTGGGCATTTTCCCCATCAATTCCTTCAAATCTGGGAAGGAATTTGCAAAAGATAATGCACCATAAGGACTCTTAAAACATTGAGACTGATCTGGCCCATAATTCACCTTAAATATCGTCGGACACCGAAAAGTAAACTTATACCCTTTCTTCCACAGAACTGCTTTGACCAGATTAAACTCTTTCCGTCACTTAATAATCTCCTGACTTAAATCAGCATAAAATAAAACCCTATTGCCTTGAACCATCGTAGGGCTTTGATCAAGGCGAGCTTTCTGAACTGCACGCCGCAATATAATTTCTCTATCCTGATATCACAAACATCTTAAAAGAGCTGCTCTTGACATTTGACCCAGAAAAGGTTTTCTCCTTCACACCCTATGAGCCCTATCTAAAAAGTCTCGACTCCCAACATCTCTGGAATCCATTTCCAGAAATAATTTTACAGGATCTGAACCATCAATATCTTCCGGCAGACCAACTATCTTAATATTATTACGAGAACTTTGATTTTCCAACGAATCAATTTTTTTAAACAAATCTCTCTTCTGGACGTCCCAGCCTGTAAACAAATCGTCAATATGATCCATTCTCTCCGCATAATGGTGCACACGGTCCTTACAGTCAATAAAAACGTCTTCTATCTTCTTAAATTGATCTTGTCCAGTGTCCACTGCTGTTAAACTCTTATTAATATCAACTTGAATAGATGTAATTTCTTCACACATACCAGCCATTTATTTCCTCCATAACAGCAAATTGATCATTTAAAGTTTCAAAACCTTAGTTCACAGAAGACATCATCTTTTCATTTTGTTGGATCAGTTCTGTAGACATGAGGTTAACTTCCATCCCTGTTACAGGGGCCTTGAAGTCTGGGGAAGGTATCTGGTTAAACAACAGCTTTCATTGGAGAAGGAGATGTTCTTCAAGCCTTAGGTCTCCCTTCATTGAGTCCAACTGCAGCAAGTAGTAAATCTTGCTCTTCTTCTTCTCGAACTTCTGAGTTGTCCTCCTCCACCTCTTCTCTTCCACATCCTACCTGGCAGCCGGACTATGGATCGGTTCCAGAAATTCTTTCAAGCGAGAACATCTTCAGATGCACCGCTGCGTACAAACAGTCCCCTTCCTGGTAACTCGTGCTTGCATTCGGGCACTCACGCCCCACTCTCCTTAGTCAAGCCTGGCTCGTGTCGAATTCCACACTTTCGCTCCTCCTGGATCGGCCAAAGTTCTCGGTGCTATCTTTCATCTCCAGATGTGCAGAGGATGCAGATGTTTCTTCCAGCTGGTCCTGACTTGCACGTTGAGGCTTCGGATCCATGTCTATCTTGTCCTGAGGTTCCTTCTGGAAGGTTGTCCTTGCTTCTTCTGCACATTTCACAGGTTGACAACCTAGTTTTTTTCTAAGTTGCTTGTTATGATATGGTATTGTATTTACTGACCACCACAGGCATGGGCTGCCCCCCCCCCTCCTGATGTCATCCTCTCCTAGACTCCTCCCCTGTGACCCAGGCTATAAAGGTCAAGCCACCTCTTCCTTCCCTTCACTTCCCTCACTTGGACCCGGGCCTGCAGTCTTGTGTGTAATAAAGCCTATCGTTCCCCTTAGTCTTTGTCTCTGTGATTATTGGGCCAACTGGTCGTGCCCAACACTGCTTTTTTCCTTTCTTCATTTCCAGAATCCTACTGTAGTAAATTACTGTTCAAAACATTGATAAAGTCAAAAAAGTCACTACAGTTCGAGTATTGAACAGTTCAGTCAGGGAGAGGTGTCTTCTCACGTCTTTTATCAACGCCATCTTGCCACGAGCCCCCCCCCCCTCCCTTCAGCTGACTCCTTGAACACCATCCAATCCACGGACTCTAGACACTCCTGCAGCTGTCTTCCCTCCCGTGACCACCTTCTGGTTGTCCTGATCACATAAGTGTTGTGAGCAATTTTAGGCCCCATTTCTAAGAGAGGATGTGATGCCCAGAGGTGGTTTACAAGAATGATCCTGGGGATGAGAGGAATAATGTTTGAGGAGCATTTGATGGTTCTGGGCCTATACTCGCTCGAGTTTAGAAGGATGAGGCAGGACCTCATTGAAATCTGATGACTAGTGAAAGGGCTGGATAGAGAGAGGATTTTGCCAGTCGTGCGAGAGTTTAGGACCAGTGGGCACAACCTCAGAATAAAAGGATGTCTGCTTAAAAAGGAGATGGAGAAACCTTTTCATCTGGAGAAGTGATTTTCAAACTCCTCCTCCACACACCCACCCCCACCCCCGGATCATATTCCACTTAATCCCTGTGCCAGAAGTGCTCTGTTAGTAAGGGATTGCTTAAGGTGGAATGCGATTGGAAAGAAAAAGTTTGAAAACCTTTGTTTTAATTGTTCCTCATTGACTTGTTCTGTGCGTGGTTTCATAACTCCAGAGGAAATGGGCCAATGACAATTTTTCTCAAGCAAAATATTTCCTTCACAATTGGGTCCACTGCAGTCTTTCTCAGCCTTTTTTCCCATTCATATTACACTTTAAGCAATCTCTTACTCATTTTTCAACACTCCAAGGAATAAAGTCCCAACCTGTTCAACCTTTCCCTGTAGCTCAACTCCTGAAGATCTGGCAGCTTCCTAGTAAATCTTCTCTGCACTCTTTCAATCTTACTAATACCCTTCCTGTAGCTAGGTGACCAGAACTGCACACAATACTCCTAAGTGGGCCTCACCATCATCTTATCCAACCTCATCATAACTTCCCAACTCTTATTTTCAATATGTTAATTAATGAAGGCCAAGATGACAAAAGCTGTCTTTAGAACCCTGTCGTCCTGTGACACCACTTTCATGGAATTATGCAACTGTGTTTTATCTCTTGCTGCCGATTTCTATAACTTGGCTGTTCAATTTCATAATGTTGGCTTCTGGACTATTTTATTGTGCCCCTTGATCTAGAGAGTTCTGGCAGAGCAAAACAATTTTGTTTTCTTTTGTCAGGTCAACTTTTGTCACATTGATCCAAAAACAAGTATTTTCACCATTCCTTCATTTCAGATTCTCTGCAGCTGTCGTATTGTACCTCACAGTGACGGCATCGTGTTTGTCTTGTTTATCCTTTACCCCTCCATCCAGACAGATGTGTTGATCAATGAGTGGACTCCACTCATCCAGCACCACTGCCATTTCTGCTGCTCGGGCTTTTCATCCCACGTAATCAATTTGTTATTTCTCTCTCTTCTTTTTCTCAGCAAAGAGAATCAGGTTTATTTGATCATCTTTCTGAATCCCAGTAAAAGGTTATCGACCTGAAGGTTTTAACTCCGATTATTTTTCAAGTAGATAACCTGCTGAGTATTTCCAGCATTGAGTTTTTATTTTACTGCCTTGGTGTATTACTGAGTGCTTTGAATAGGAGAAGAAATGTGGTTTGTGTTAAGTAAAGATGACTAGATTATGGGGTGGATTTAGAAAAATAGACGTAAAAGTGGAGGGTTCATGGAAATAGTTAATACATCTTTTCGATTTTTGGAGTCTCCTGTTGGAAAGCGCGGGATACTCACGGGGCTTCATTCAAACCCGCTGGCAGCAAACTCTTAATGATGTCCCACCTATTCCCGTGGAGCCCAGCACATATAACCATATGACAGTTTACAGCACAGAAACAGGTCATATTAGCCCTTCGAGTCTGTGCCAGTTCACATGAACAACTCCACTAGTTTTCCCCTCCAACACTCTGGCCATATCCCTCCAACTCCCTCATATCCATGTACACATCCAACCTTCTCATAAATGACAGAAAGGACCCTGCCGCAATTATCTCTTCTGGAAGATCATTCCATTCTGCCACCACTCTCTGAGTGAAGAAGCATCCTCTCACATTCCTCCTAAAGTTTTGCACCCTTACCTTGAACTCATGCCCTCTTGTTCCAACCTCCCCTGCCCTCAGGGGAGAGAGTCTACTTACGTCTAGTCTATCTATTCCTTTCATAATTTTGAATACCTCTATCATAATCCCCTTCATCCATCTACGTTCCAATGAATAAAGTCTCTGTCTCCTTAATCTTTCTCTGTACTCGAGATGTTGTAAGCCACGTAACATTTTTGTAAATCTTTCCTGCACCCTCTCCACCTTATTTATTTCCTTCCTATATTTGGAGACCAGAACTGAAAACAATTCTCCAAACCTGGCCTCACCAATGCCTTAAACAGTTGCAGCATCACTTTCCAGCTATACTCTAGTCTATGCTATGATTTATGAAGGCCAGCAGACCATATCTCAGGATAAGACCCACTGTCTTAACGTCCCTCATATGCAAGATTTTGCCTCCCATCTGCACAATTTCTGTGCTTTCTCCAAGGTTGATCTTGTCATGAGATACCATCAGATCCCATCCATAAGGAAGACATTCCTAAAACGGTGATTATTACCCCTTCTGGGCTTTTTGAATGTCTTTGGATGCCACTTGAGTTGAAGAATGCTGTTCAAATCTGCCAGCACATTACAGGCACTTTGGGCAGAGATTTAGGGTTCCCTTCGATCTACTTGGATAACATCTGGTAAAAACAATGGGATCACGAATATGCTGTCCAGACCGACTATATATCATATTCAGTGTGACATTGATATTCCTGAATTAGCCAGTGTCCAGGCAATGGACCCCGATGTTCAGGCATACAGTACGGCCATTACTAACCTGGACATACAGCAGGGGGCAGCACAACTGGGTGGCCAACCTTACTTTGTGACATGTCTTTGGGCTACATTAGACCAATGTTTCCTGCATCTTGTAGGAAACACCATATTGACTAGATACACAGCTTATCTCATCTGTCCATCAGAACATCTGTCAAGCACATGTCAAATAAATATGTATAGCATGGACTGAGAAAAGATGTCGAGCAATGGGTTTGCATATGTACCTCCTGCCAGACTGCCAAGATTCAGTGCCACACTAAGGTACCTCTTCAACATTTCCCGACGGTATGCAGGCAGTTGGAACACGTGCATGTGGACCTGCTTGGACCATTGCCAGAATCTCAAAACATGAGATACATTCTAACAGTTGTCGAACATTTCACGTGCTGGCCAGAGGCCGTCCCGTTGCCATCCAGTGACACTGAGACAAGGGCCAGAGCATTCATCGTCAACTGGATTTGGTTTTCCCACATTAATTCAGTCCGCAGAACACAATTCACCCTCATTCCCACTGGCAACTGAAGTCCACTTTTAAGGCCCAACTCACTGGTCCCAGTTAGGTTGATGAGTTGCCATGCATTCTTTTGGGAGTGCACACAGCTCCAAAGTAAGATATGTCTGCATTTTCCGCAGAGATGGTTTATGGTCTGGTCCTAACAGTTTCATGGGACATTGATTTCACAACCAATTCTGATCTGAATATCCTTCAGCAGCTTCGACATGGTATCGTGATCAGCAAAGCTTTTCCTACGCATTGGCTTGGATCCCCTTAACAGAACGTGCCCCACCACTCCTGGACGCTGATGTTGTTTTTGTGCGCAGACAGGACCCAGGAATGCTGTTACAACGACCGTATGAGGACCTTTTCTGCGTGGTGAAGAAGGATGGGTTTGAGTATACTTTGGACATTGGGGGACATTCACAGCTGTTTAGTTTGGACAGACACAAGCCTGCCCATGTGGATCCCGCTTCACCCATTCAGTGCCCCCAGCCCAGACGATGAGGGTGTCCACCTAAGGTGCATGCAGCTGGTGTTTTACTTTCTGGCGACGGTTCTGGGGGGTGTAGCAGCTGTGTAGCGGGCCGAGTGGGCAAGTTTCTTTGGCGGGCACATGAAATCGTAAGGCAGACAGCTGGGAACTCATCCATTTAATTGACCACATGCACGTGGTGCTGCGTGCCAAGGAACAGCACGTTGGTCTGTGATTTCTCCTGCCGGAAGGTGCGGGACACTCACAGGGCCCGTGGATCTGCAGCAAACACATAATGATGTTCCACCTTGACCCATGGAGCACAGGACACGCTGTAAATAGAAGAAGCCTGTAAAGACTGAATAAAGCAGTCTTGTGTTGATTAAACTGGTATGTGTGTGTGTGTGTTGCTTCAATAGCTCTGTCGAAGTAGCCGCTACATATATAAATATTTGGAGGATTATTGCACTTAGAGGATACTTTTCATCCATCTCACAGCCTGTGGGAAGAAGCTATTCCCCAGCCTGTAAGTCCTGATTTTGATGATGGACGTGGTAAAAGATGCTGCTCACTAGATCAAAGTGGTCTTTGTGCTATTCCTTGAGCCCGATTTGAACAACACTCCCAGTAAATGTCATCTACAGAAAAAGGGAGACCCCAGTGATCCTCACGACTCTGCATCATTCCTGTCTGATGCTTTACAGCAACTAGACCGTCCAATGGTGCAGCCAGACAGTAGACTCAACTGCGCTCCTGTAAAATCTCAGGATGAGAACCGTTGGCCTTAACCTCCTCAGCCTCCTTGGGAAATGTAGGCCCTTCCTGACCAATAAAGAGATGTGATTGTTTTGTGTATTAATTCGTGTGCTGTATGGATGGGAATTTTATGTGATTGTATTGTCTATTCTTGCTCTTCAACAATTTTTAGTGGATAGAAAAAGCGCAAATCTAAATAGGTCATATGCATGAATTGTAGGCTCTTGAGATGTGCAGAACAACAAAGGGATTTAGGAGTTATGGTAAATAGTTCCCTCAAGGCTGATACTCAGGTAGATGGTGTGGTGAAGAAGGCATTTGGAATGTTGGCCTTCATAAATCAGAGTATTGAATTCAAGAGTAGGGAGGTTATGATGAAATTGTACAAGGCATTGGTGAGGCCAAATTTGGAGTACTGTGTACAGTTTTGGTTACCAAATTATAGGAAAGATATAAACAAAATAGAGAGAGTGCAGAGAAGGTTCACGAGAATGTTGACAGGATTTCAAGGTTTGAGTTACAGGGAAAGGTTGTGCAGACTGGGGCTTTTTTCTCTGGAGTGTAGAAGATTGAGAGGGGACTTGATAGAGGTGTTTAAGATTTTAAACGGGACAGACAGAGTACACGTGGATAGACTTTTTCAATTAAGAGTGGGGGAGATTCAAACTAGAGGGCATGGTTTAAGATTGAAGGGGTAAAATTATAAAGGGAACATGAGGGGAAATTTCTTTACGCAAAGGGTGGTAGGGATGTGGAATGAGCTTCCGGCAGACAGTTGAGGCGGGATCATTGGTTACATTTTAGTATAGACTGGATAGTTACATGGAGAGGAGAGGACTGGAGGGGTATGGACTGGGTGTTGGTCGGTGGGACTAGGAGGGTGGGAATTTGTTATGGCACTAGTTGGGCCGAACTGGCCTGTTCTGTGCTCTAAGTGGTTATATTGTACCTTAGGATGTACAATCATGTACAGATTGTCTTTAAATAGTCATTTGGCCCAGATGTCTATTCAGTCCAAGAATACTTTCGATTACAGGCAGATTTTGAACAATAACGCCATTGATTCTTAAACAAACATCGTTTTTAATTTTCTTTAAACAAAAAAAAACAGGATCAAACTTTAACTTATCACTATTAACAGCCTTCCATTACCCACTTCTAATTCTAAGCGCAGGTGTATTTAATGTACATAAAGTTCTTTGACACAACTCCAAGTTCACCGGTGTCTATCAATTCTTATACTGTGCACAGAATTCAACATTTATGAATTTTAACCAAGCTCTGGTGCTTAAAAGTAAATGTGTACCCTCCAGGAAGGCTCTTATTGGTTTCAGAGAGGAATTGCTTGCTCATTGGACACACATAAACTGATTCCCTCTGATCAGCCACTTTGGTGTCTTGCCAAAGAAACTTGACCCATCAGGGTTTTCCAAATGATAACCTCTTCTGCAGTTCACCATAGAGTTCCTTTTGTTTCCCTTTTATCAAGTGAAACATCATTTCTGTCCAGCTATTTCCTCTTATATGGACAACAAAATTTTTCAACACGCTGAACTGAGAACTCACACCCCGTCTTCAAAACAAGATGCCAGCTTGCCATCTCTCTCTCTCTCTCTCTCTCTCACTCTCTCTCTCTCTCTTGCTCTCTCTCTCTCTCTCTCTCCCTCTCTCTCTCTCTCTCTCTCTCTCTCTTTTAGAAAAAGCCTATTTGGTCTCTCCTCTCTGCTTGCAAAACCACATGAACTTCTTAGAACAGCAAACTGGAACCAGCCAGATTACTGCACCGGACCCAAACTTCTGAGTCCATTCATCTGTTCCTTTAAAAGCAATGATCAATTTACACCTGCTTTTGAAATTCTTTAGTAAAACAGTCTCCTTGTTTTGTCTTTGCAAAGGCTCTTGGTGCCTGAATGACTCACTCTCAGCCAAGCTCTTACATTTTAAATAAGAGCTGTATTGTGAAGTGTATGAGTTTGTTTGTGACCTAAACGACTTCTCCAATCCATCTCTTTCAAAAACATCTCTATATACAATATAAAATATATAATCTGTCACAGGACAGACGCAGCAGAGGAGTTGTGATAAAATCAACGGTGTCTTGCAAAAATAAAAAGTGGGAAGAGGTATAATCTGGTGAGTGGAGTTTGTAATAGTTTGAAACTTGAACCTCTCTCTCTATTTCAGGAGACAATTTACTGTCATGTAATTAAAAAGTGTCATATCACACAAAATTGCTTTTTTCCTACTGTAAGATAGACAGACTCACCTCTGGCAGAAATTGCCTGAAATGCCTCTTGCACCCACCATCCCCTGCCACCCTGAACCCTGGGCCAAGTCACCGAGGGTCTGTGGATTCTCTTTCAATGCTCACAGACCATCCAAGTCATTGGGAATGCGAGCTCCAGTTTTGAACCTCTGACATAATTAGGAACCATTTAGCACTCATTCATATCCCAGGTCTAATACCTGACATCCTTTTAGACAGTTCTGACCCACTTTAGCAATCCACAGCCTGGTGTGAGTTCCTTGACTGCTTTGTCCAGAAGCCTGCAGCCTGTGTGGGTTCCTCTCCTCAAGTCACCAACAGCCTGCCACCTATGTGGGTCTTTCAGCTGCAGAACCCCTCACTGGTCTGCTTCCTTGGTCACTGACCCATGGATTGAATCCTCTGCTTCTGAGATGTTGGTGGGGTGTGGTCTTTCTGTTTTATGGTGCCCTGCACTAGTCCTCCACTTCCACAGAGTTCGCGGTGGTGAGGAAATCTAACAAATCTAAATAAAAAATTTTGAACTTAGAGTAGAATCTCACATCTCTAGAGGGATGGAAAGGGCATTATTACAAATTGAAGCCTAATATTTGAATATTCAGTTGCCAAATTTGCAAAAGCATAGAGAATATATTTCTCAAGCTATATGTAATTCTTTCCAAAGGAATACACCTTTGAATATTTGCATGTCATCTTGGCATCCCTAAAAAAAATATCTATATATATCTGATTTCCAAGTAAATGCAATACATGTCCTCATCACCGCTAACGTTAATTTAACAAATTTCAATTGGTATATTAATAGATTTAATTTGGGCCTTGTTCCTTCAATATTTCCTTATAAAATTAAGGTCAGATTCTGCGGAAAAACATATCCTATAACTTGCTCCATTAATATTGTAATTCTCCCCAAAAAGATCTTGCATTAGGACAAAGATAAGTTGAATGCAAGAAAGTTGCAACATCTTCAGCACACCTAAAACATTGATCTGATAATTCTAATTTTATTCTATTCAATTTCACTGGTGTAAGAAGTAACTGTAGAAGAAAAACTAGTTGTGAATTCCTTCCTCACTGCTGCAGTGTGGAACTCTGGTCAATAGTTCCAGACTGCTGAGTTGAAGTGAATTAATACATCTCCGCTGGATCACGTGATCTCTATTGCCAAATCATCTTCCTGTAGAGCTTTTCAAATCCAACAGCCTGAGTCACCTGACTCCAGGGGCAGCTTTCAGATAAAATCCTTGCTGACATCTGCTACATGACTGATGTCAAAACAATTATACTGAACTAATTTGTATCTTACATTGAGATCCTTATATGGATCTGCCCATATTTGCCAATCAATTACAATATTCAGATCCATTTCCCACCTTTGTCTCAACTTATGAACTCCTCATTTAAAAGTTCCTACTTGTAATAATGAGGACATCATGGAAGTAAACTTTTTAACACTTCCTCTTATAAGGAATTTCTATTTCAGTACAATATGTTTGGTCCTAACTTATCCTTCAAATATGCTCTTAGTTGGAAATAGCAAAAAAGATTGTGATGAGTTATCCGATATTTATTTCTCAGTTGGTCAAATTACATTAATTGACCCCTTTCATTACAATCTTCAGCATTTATAATCCCCTTACGAAACCAGCAATCCAGAAATTGATGATCCTTTAAAAAAGATACGAGGATTTTGAATCAAAGCTATTCTGGGTGATGTACATCCACTTACACCAATTACATCATTTATTTTATTCCATATATTAATCAAATGTTTCAACAATTGTGTATCTTTACCACCAACCATTAATTTTGATTCCCACTTGTACATAAATTGTTCTGCTTTTCCCGCTCCTATTTTATTTGATTCTATTTTAACCCTTTCAAAAAAAGAAGCAAGAAATCTCATTTGAGCTGCTCCATAACAATTTTTAAAATGAGGAAGCTGCAGTCCTCTCAATGCAGAATTTGCATTGGGTTATTTGTAACATGGGATTCAATCGGAAATGGGTTCACGTGACATAAAACCACGATGCAGAATGTTTTCTAAGAATGGAATACAAGAGGAGGGTTGACTAGGTCTCCAACAGGATATAGATCACAAGATATAGGAGCAGAAGTAGGCCCGTCGAGTCTGTTCCACCATTCTTCCACTCACCCCCACTCCTCAACTTTCTCCCCATAACCCTTGATTCCTTGTCAATCTCTGCCTTAAATACACCCAATGACGTCACGTGGGTTTCACGACCCACTGACACAATCAATTTTTCCACATTTGTTTTAAATTCACACCCTTTTATCCCGAAATTATGCTCTCCTGTCCTAGAATTCCCTACCATGGGAAACATCTTTGCCATATGTACTCTGTCCAGGCCTTCCAGCATTTGAAATGCCTCTGAGGACCACCTTATCCTTCTGGACTCCAACTAGTACAGTCGAAGAGTCGAAAATTGTTCCGCATACACTAACCCTTTCATTCCTGATATCATTCCAGTAAATCATCTCTGACCTTCTCTAACACCAGCACATCTTTTCTCAAATACAGCACCCAAAACTCGAATTCTGATTGAATGGAAAGGCAATTCTCCAACGACACTAACACAACAGTTACATGATATTATGTCTTGTTGATATTTACCACTCGGGAAGGTTCTTGTTGGTTTTCAGATAGAGGTGTGTTGTTTTGCGAAGCATTAGTGTTTTTGTGACTCAACGTACCAGCATCTGAAGTCCGCTATCTCTTCAGAAAAGCTCTGATAGCTTTAGCATGGAGCAGAGCTGAACCACGACTTTGCAGGTATTTAAGGGAGTGTGTGGGCAGGGTTTGTTCTGGACCAACAATCTCACCAAATGACTCTGTTTGAAATCAAGATTCAAACCGTTTTGAGGAATACAACAGGAATTGTTCAACAAGAGCCTGGTGTTCCTTGAGGAGTTTTCTTTCAATAGTGGAAATGATTTTTTTTTAAAGCCCGTTAATCTTCCTGATACAGATCTTTGTATTTAACTTTCAGGTTGCTATCTGTTGTTAACTTGGAGGCCTTTAATGGGGTGACTGGGTGGAATCTTTGCTTTAACCAAGCAGTTCACTTGCAATTTTCCAGCTGTAGGATGCGGTGCAGTTGCTTGCAAGTTTAGCAAGTGGGATTATGTGAAACTGCAAGTCACAGCGTCATTTTTGTTTTTGAAAATGCCAATGTGAACATTTTAACTTTGGTCTCCTTGGTTTGCTTAAGTTTATAGAGGAGATGTTGGGTCAAGCTGAGAAGACAGAGTTGGATGCCCATTTGGCGAATCGGCTGGGCAAAGCAGAAAGCACAAAACGAGGGGCTGAAAAATTAATGAAGCAAACTGAAGTGCCGTTGAACCCAAACCCAGGTAAAGAATTTAATTTGAGCAGCAATACTTAACAGATCAAACGATTTGGGCTTTTAGTGGTGTCCTATTTAAATGAACAAAATCTGATTAGAATAGAAGTTTATCTAATGTTTGGAAGTTGCCACAAAAAAATGGAGCATATAAATAAGATGTTGTAATTAAGATAAATGAACAATACAATGAGCCTGGTGTCACAGTATCTGCTTCAGTCTACAGTACATCACCATTAAACCTGATCCCCACTTTACTCCTGGTGTCAAATTATCTACCTCAACATACCGTAAATCACTGTTAAACTTTCTCCCCCTGTGAACCTGGTGTCACAGTATCTGACACAGTTCATAGTATATCACTGTTAAACCTCACAAATGTGAATCCTACGATAAAATAATGCACCCCTTCTAAGTCTCACAGTATTCTAATCCCCACCTATTTAAAAAATTCCAAAGAAGAGAGAAAAATCAATCCCAAAACAAGCTACTCAAAAGTAGTAGCCCCCTAAAAATTTGGGTGTGGTAAAGTCCACAAGTGGCAGGTGACTAAAGGACTCAGTGTCACCCACCCCCAGTCAGACTTTCACAAAGTACTGAAACAAAAACATTCAACCCAGTGATTCCAGTCCCAATGATTGTTCCGGATCTTCAATATCGAGAAGACTTTGCGTCAATTCAACTTTTTTCCCATTCTTTCCATATTTTCCAATCTTCCCATTTCCATTCCCATTGACCCTTCCCTTCGGTGACAATGGTGATGATCGCCCATTTCCTCATACATCTGGCAATGAATTAGCAAATATTAAAGCATCATGGTCATTCTACAAAAAACTGAGATAGAAAATTCCCATAAAAATCTTTCAATACTGCCGCATGACGAAAAGCAAATTCATATCCATTTTGCCACAATACTTCTTAGGCTGAATTAAATTCTCGGTCTCTTCTGATAATTTCTTGACTCAGATCTGCATTAAAAAAACCCTATTATTTTGAACCATCAGTGGATCCTGATTTTGCCGTGTTTTCTGCACCACCAATCGGAGGATCATCTCTCTGTCTCGATATTTAAAACAGCGAATCAAAACTGCTCGTGGTAGTTGGCCTGGAAACGGTTTCTTCCTTAACGCTCTGTTCGCTCGATCTAATTCCAGTCCATCTTGAATGAATTACCTGCCCTACACTTCTGGGATGCATTTCTTCAAAACCTTCACCGGATCCGAACCTTGCATATCTTCCGGAAGAACTATTATCTTAACATTATTTCTATGACTTTGGTTTTCTAATGAGTCAAACTTCTTCAATAATTCCTTCTTCTGAATCCCCCAATCTACAAAAGGATCTTCCACTATTTCCATTTTTTCTCTATTACGCTCCACTTGACTCTTGCATTCAAGAAAGCCTCCTCAATCTTTTTAAAATGATTTTGCACAGTATCCACTGATCGTGTCCATCTCGTAACATTACTCTTAACTACATTAATATCTTGCTTCATAAAAGTTATTTCTTCACACACAGTGTTCATTTTAGTTTTCATTTCCAAAAATCCTTGAGTCATCTGATGAGTCATCTGCATTGATATATTTGACATATCTTCCATGAGCTGAGCAATCCCTTCCAGAATTGGAAACACAGAATCCAGTCCAGGATCCATCACCTCCCTTTGAGGCTGACCTTCTTTTGCCGCAGTCCCCAGTTCTTCAAATTCTAATGAAGTTGATCATCTTCTTCCTCCATAGCAATAGGTCCTCTTCCGGTGCTGCTGCGGGTCTGGACACCCGACACAGTGTGCCGACCTCGTCGGTTCACCATCGCTCAGGCTCCCCCACAGCTCACACCTTCTCCAAAGGTTCATGGACCCTCGACGCACTGTGCATGCCCCGTAGGGCCAACGACTGCGCAGGTGCGTCTTCTGATGCTACACTGTACCTCTCCTGACCACCAGGCAATGCTGCAGGCTCAGCGGCCTGTCCTCGCTCAGCTGGCCCGCCCTCACGCCTGTGTTCATGAGTGCACGAGTCAAAACCGCTGAACTCATCGCTGAACTGCTGCCATCTTGCGATAGCGCAAGTTGTGCCGACGAAATACTTCGCCAGGCAGGAATCCTCTGAGGCTTGGAGACGCCAGTCGACAACTCCGTTGCTTCAAGTTGAACTCGGACATAATTCTTCAACACTTTTGTAAGGTAATTTCTTCTGGAACTGAGTTTTCGATTTTTTCACATTTGTAGCTATTTTGATCCTCCACAATTCCAAAGTCTATAAACAGTATTTTTAATCACTTTTACAACTTTTAAAATCGAGCATTTAATAGTCTAACTGGGGAAGGGTGGAACCACATGTCTACCCTCTGCACCATCTTGTCACAGTATCTGACACAGTTTATAGTAAATCACTGTTAAACCTTCACATTACTGTGAATGCTGACTCTCAGTTTCTGCCTCAATCTACCGTTCATCAACGTTAAACCTTCTCCCCTGTTAACTTCATGTTAAAGTATCAGCCTAAGTTTACCACACATCACCATTAAACCTTCTCCCCATTGGGAGACCGATTTTACTGTATCTGCCACAGTTTATCGTACATCACTATTATACCTTCTCACTACTGTGAACTCGGTGTTACAGAGCCTGCCACTCTACTGTACATCACCAGTAAACCTTCTCCTCAATGTGAGCCTCGTGTTACTGTATCTGCCACAATTTCTCCCCAATATGAAGCTGGTGTCACCGTATTCGCCAAAGGTTATCGTACAACTCTGTTCAACATTTTCCCCACTATGAACCCGGTGTCACAGTAACTGCCTCAGTTTCCCATACAACACCAATAAAGCTTTTTTTCCACACTCTGAGCCCAGTATCAATGTGTCTACGTAGTCTACTGTACATCACCATTAACCTCCTCCCCACAGTGAACCAGATTTCACAGTATCTGCCTCAGTTTATTGTACATCATTTTAAAACCTTCTTTCTACTGTAAACCTGGAGTCACAGATGATGCCTTATTCTACCATACTTCTCTGTTAAACCTTCTCAGTACTGTGAACACAGTGTCTCAGTATCTGTCAAAGTCCTCGACTGTACATCTCCGTTAAATATTCTCCAAACTGTGAACCTGGGGTCACATTGTCTGATACAATTTATCGTACATTACTGTTAAACCCGCCATATAAGCTCCAGATAATGAAAGAGGAGTTCTCGCATCTGCAGGAACTCGGGATCATTCGTCGCTCTGACTGCCCTGGGGCTCACCGCTCCACCTGGTCCCAAAAGCCTCCGATGGCTGGCACCCCTGCGGAGATTATCGACGGCTTAATGACATGACAGTATCTGACCATTACCCCATCCCTCACATTCAGGACTTTATGGCCAATCTGCATGATATGAGAGTATTCTCCAAGGTCAATCTGGTGTGCGTGTATCATCAAATCCCATAGCACCCCGACGACATCCCCAAAACGGCCATCATCACCCCCTTCGGTTTGTTCGAATTTTTATGCATGCCTTTCAGGCTCAAGAACACCGCCCAGACCTTCCAGCACCTCATGGATACAGTGCGCAGGGATTTGAATTTTGTGTTCATTTATCTGGATGACATTCTTGTCGCCAGCAGAGACTGGGCACAACACAAGTCTCACCTGCATACCCTCTTCCCCCGACTGGCTGAATTCAGCCTAATGATCAGCCCGGCCAAATACCAGTTTTGTGCAGAAGAAAATTTGGATGGGATGAAACTAATCCAGAATCCATTGCACAAGATTGGAAAAATTAGATTGAGCATCTTCAAATACTTGGAAGTTTTGACGTCAACAGACTTTGGAGTGGCCACATTTGCTCAGTTACACCATTTTTCTGATGTAAGTGAAGGTGGTTTTGATCCTGTCAGTTACTGAGTCCTGTGAAATAACCAAGTGCGAGTAGATGGTGGATTTGTAATGGGAAAAGCCAGAGTGGCTCGATTAAAGTCGGTCACAAGACCTTGAATGGAATTGACTGCTGCTACTATGGTGAGCAAAATGGACGCTATGTTAAGAAGAGAATTACAGATGGAGTTAGCAGATCCTGTGTTTTGGACTGATAGAACATCAGTGCTTAAATATATTAATAATGAAATCATGAGGTTTCATCTCTTTGTGACTGACAGAGAGAATGAAAACCTGGACAACAACAAATGGCAGATTTACCACAGGACAGAGTTTCACCTGATGAATTCCCATTTACATCCGTGGAAATTGATTATTTTGGTCCTTTGCAAGTAAAGTGAGGACGAAGTGTTGAAAAACGATATGGAGTTATTTTCACTTGTTTGACTATGAGAGCAATTCATATTGAAGCAGCGTCATTGCTTGATACAGACTCTTTTATTAATGTTCTTTGGCGTTTTATTCCTAGACCTGGTCAAGTAAAAGAATTATGTTCTGATAATGGATCTAACTTTAAAGGAGCTGAACGAGAATTATGAAAAGTTATTCAAAATGGGAATCAACATCAAATTCATGTTGCATTACTTCAGAAAGAAGTTAATTGGATATTTAATCCACCCATACTTATGGGTGTGGTACGGGTAAGGGTTAGTTGGTTGTGGAGAACGTTTACAAAGGTCTGTACTGGGCAGTACTGGGCAGCAATGCTTAATGTTGTAATGGATGCGGAAGCTCTGGGAAGGGGTAAGGGAGGGACTGGCCAGGAAGTCTGCAGATGCTGGGTCCGAGGGCAATGCACAAACATGCTGGGGAAACTCATGGATAGTTTTGTGAGGAGCAGGTCCTGCATCACGAGTCAAATTGAGTATTTCGAGAAGGTGTCAAAGGAAATAGATGAAGGTCAAGGTCTGTATGTGCTGCACGTGGATTTTAGTAAGGTGCTTGACAAGGTCGTCATGGTGGCCTCATTCACAACGTCGGTAGGCATGGGATCCATGGAGCCTTGGCTGTGTGGATTCAGAATTGGCTTGTCTGCAGTAAACAGAGGGTAGTAGTAGATGGAACAATGACTAGTGGCTCTCCAAAGGGATCTGCTCTGGGACCCCTCATCTTTGTGATTTTTATGAATGATGATGGGAGTGGATGGGTGGGTAGACAGTGTAGAAGGTTGTCATAGGTCATCCAGTTTGCAGAGAAGTGACAGATGGAGTTGAATCCTGTAAATACAGATGTACTTAATCAAGCAACTGGTACAGGTTAATTTCCAAAGTCATTTTCAAGGGCACGAATAAAAGTTATTCCAAAGAAGGTTGGAGACCCATTAAAATTAGCTTCATATAGACCAATATCTTTATTTAATGCGGATTACAAGAATGTGAGGGCAGAGCACTTGGTTAATGGCAGGATTATGAACAGTGTGCAGGACTGAGATATATTTATATCCTGCTCCATAAATCGCTCAAGGTTGCTGTGCAAATTGAGAGGGAGTTTAAGATGGTGTATTGTGTGCTGGCCTTCAGGAGTCAGGGGATTGAGTTCAAGAACTGAGAGGTAACGCTGCAGATGTACAAAATTCTAGTCAGACCACACTTGGAATATTGTGTGCATTCCTGGGGCGAGAATACCAGTGAACGTCTAAATAAGGTGAGATGAGGGAACTTTAGACAAGATGTGAGGGGGATATTTTATTCACACAGAATGTAGTGGATGGCTGGAATACATTGCCAGGGGTGGTACTGGAGGCTCATCCAAAAAAGGCATGAAAAATATTTTAATATAGGGACAGGAATAAAAGAAAAACAGAAGGTACTGGTGAGAGGGAGGGAAGAGTAATATTGTTGTGGGGTAGGTTCAGATGGGTCAGCTGAAGGGACTCGACTGATCCATCCATGATTTTTCCAGCATCTTGCTGCCATGTCGTGGTGAACACCTCCACCCTGTCAATTCCCAAAACACCTCCACCCTGTCAATTCCCAAAACACATTTCCTATTCATGTGGGGGTCCAAAATGGATAGAGTCTGGAGGACCATGTACATCGTCAATCAATGGGGGAATAACCCTCACCAGCATGGCTATTGTGTATGGCTGTGCTTGGAAACAAAGTGCAAGGGCACCAAAATCCGCTATGTGCTGAGGTTCTACCTGGCTCAGGTGTTGCGAAAGATTGGTCTGGCCCTGATGCCACACAATGTCCTAGTCAACAGGACTTTGCCCCATCACCTTCATGGGAATGGTTGCATAGACAAACACTATTGACCACAGGGCCATCAGGCAGTGGTCAGCATGGAATTCCTGCTGACACAGAGACTAGGACTTGATGAGATACTGCGGGGTGGTCCCCTGAGCAGAGCATGCAGAGACAGACATCCAGAACTGCTGGAAGACCAGAATCTCAGTGAAAGATGCCCTTTGGTCTGCCTGAAACCCATATAAGAGAAGCAAACACTAGAAGCCCAAAGCAAAGGGAGGAAGGTTTAGGGGCAATATAAGGGGTATTTGTTTTTACACAGAGTTGTGGGTGCCAGGAATGCCTTGCCAGGAGTGGTGATGCAGGCTGAAATATTAGCGGCATTTAAGGGCTTCTTGGACACATGAATGAAGGAAACATAGAAGATAGGAGCAGGAGTAGGTCATTCGACCCTTTGAGCCTGCTCTGCCATTCAACGAGATCATGGCTGATCTTAAAGTTCAGTACACCATTCCCACCTTCTCTCCGTAACCTTTAATATCCTTATACTGAAGAAATATATCTAATTCCCTCATAAACATATTTAATGAACCTGCCTCTACTGCCCTCTGTGGCAATGAATTCTACAGATTCACCACTCTCCGGGTAAAGAAATTCCTCCTCATCTCCGTCCTAAATGGTTTGCCTATTATCCTCAAACCATGGCCCCGGGTTCCATCCTTGGAAACATCCCATCTGCATCCATTCTGTCCAGTACTGCCAGAATTTTATATGTCTCTATGAGATCCCCTCTCAATCTTCTAAACTCCAGCGAGTACAATCCCAATTTGCGCAATCTTTCCTCATAAGTCATTCCTGCCATTCCAGGTATCAGCCTGGTGAATTGCCTCTGCACTCCCTTCATTGCAAGAATGGAGGGTTATGAAGGAGGAAGGGTCTAGTTTTTATTTTGCTTGGAATTGATAGGTCAGCGCAACATCGAGGTCCGAAGGGCATAACTGTTCGACGTTAACCTGCTGGTCTTTTAGCACATGGAGATGTGGGTGAGGGAACGCTGCCCACCGGCCTATTCCAGGTTGCTGAGAGATGCACTGAGGCTTGGCGCAGCCAACACGAGGGTGCTGTGGGGAAGGACTCTAATCCTCCGGGTCTTGAGGGGCGGAGACTAAGGGGAACCCCTTCAACCACAGAGTGCAGGGAGTAACCACAAGGTGTCAAAGTGGTGGAATGATGCTAAAGAGAGAACGTGTGCAGTGAAGGGAATATAGGCATGCAACACGAGGATGAGAAAAGACATGGAACAGTTGTCCTCTTGGTCAATAATTTTAGAATAAAGTTAATTTTGGGGTGAAAAAGAGAAAAGCCCGAACTCAGTCAACTTTGTTTCATGAGATACATTCTCCAATCCAGGAAAGCTCCTCTGTACCCGTTCAAATTTAACCCGAGGAAACTGTATTCATGGTGGAAACCTCTGCAAACACACAACGGGACCTACGCACAGAGAGACAAATGATACACGTGCAGTCCCTCCCAAAAAAGAAATAAATTCTGTTGAATCAATAGCAGAGTCATGGAGTCTTTGTCTGAGCCGGTCATCCATCATTCTCCATTCTCACTGCTCTCAGGAAGAATCTGTTTCTGGGCCTGGTGCTACTGGCTCCGATATTCCTGAACCTCTTTCCCGACGAGAAGAGATGCCAAATGCTGTGGGCAGGTGGAATGGATCCTCGACGACGTTGACAACGACAATGAACCCGGTTGATATTTGGGGTGGGTGGGTTGGGGGGAGAGAGTCCCCATGATCCTATCTGCCACTCGTGGTTCTGCCGATCATTTAAAAAAAATATTTATAAACTTAAAACCACAACAAATTCACACAATTAATAATAATGCTCATCTAATGTGTGGCATCTATAAAAGAAAGAATAAAGAAACCACCCCCACCCCCATCCCCAATATCCTACCCTCTCCCACTTCTCTCTTCAACAGAAGTGTCTGCTACAGTGGTGACTTCAGCAGGACCCAGCCCTTCAGTTGGACGTGAAGATCACGGTCCAGGCGGCTCTTCAGATGGTTTGGTTGAAGCTGTCAATGTTCTGGATGTCACAGCCACACGTGGGGTTCAAACAGGCCAAGGACCAGTTCCACCTCCAAGAGATCACCGCTGATGACATCCATTACTCCTCCATGATGTTCTTGCTCATCAGGACATGGCAGCAAGGCTCATCGACTTCTGACATCAGCCTCCCAAGCAAGGCAAATAGGATGCCCTCAAGGAGCTCTTTACCCGCACCTTCAGGCCACGCCTTCATCCTCCACCTCATTCTGTTCCTGTTCTCACTGTCGCATGGCCCAGACAGTCATCCCAACATGACTCCCCTCATGCTATTTCTTTTCAGCTCTCACCAAATGCCCTGGACCCACTTTTCAGGAACTCTTCCCTCTTCCTCCCTATGTCATTGGTATCGCCATGAACCACAACCTCTGGCCCACCTTGGACACCAGCAGCAACACCCCAGACACTGGCACCAGGGAGGCACCACCTGGAAAAGGTCCAGGGTCCTAGTCCAACAGTCTTTTTCCTGAGCATCCAGGCAGCAGAAAAATATCAATGGTTGCTCAAAGCAAAATCCTCATTGCGGTGCCCACCAACAAGTTGAGGCACAAAGTTTTGTGGGTCTTTTGGGTTACTGGTGCCAACATATTCCCCATCTCACCCTGTCCCTCCATCTACTTTACAATGTTGCCCAGAAAAAAAAACTCTCCGCTTCATTGATGACCTGAACTACAAATGGCTTCTTAAATGGTAAAACACGCTGTTGAACACCACTGCTACTGACCACAAGCACCCCCCAACCCCTCAAAACTGGAAGACCCTTTGAATGACTTGTCTCTGCAATGAAGACAATGGTCTAGTGGAGCCTCGAGCAAAAGAGGCAAGGTCGCCGAGTCCCACACAGCTTCTGGTTCAATTCCCTCCTGGAAGCTGCCTCCCGCGACTCCCCATCTGAGTGTCAAATGCTCGCCTGCTCACCACAGAGAACCAGATGGCAGCAGAGACAGTCACACTCCAGCCACACCTCCCCAACATATGATGGGTTAAATCTGCGGATGCCACTCACAGCGGACCGAAGAAGTGGTACATGGCAGACCGCACAGAGGCCGGTCCCGAAGGGCTGAGCCACTTGCAAGAACAGATCATGTCCTGTCCGAAAGTGACAGCCTCCCACTTGAATGACCCCGAGAAGAGCTTGGCACCATGGCCTGGGGCAAACCGTTCAACATCCTCGATGCTGGACAGCAGGGAAAAAGCTTGGTTTACTGACGGCTCCGGCTGGTGGAGGTGCGAAAAACAGTGGTGTAAGGTGGGAGCGCTCCAGCCCACCACAGATAAAGTACTGACACAAGAGGGTGAGGTGGAGGGGAGAGCCAACTGTCCAAGCTGGCAGCTGTGGCACTGATCCGAAAAGGGACAACCAGGCGGGCCCAGGAGCCTCTTTTCCGATCAGTGCAACAGGATTTCTGGGCTGTGCCAAACAGCACGTCAGTGTGGATGGGTCGGCGTCAGGAGACAGGGAGGCAGATCCATGGCTGCCTGCTCTGAGGACAACAGCACTGGCAGATCTTCTGAGAGGTGGAACAACAAAAGAATAGTCAGGGTCCACCACGTGGATGGACACACTCCAGGAAAACCGCTGAAGCTGACGCAATGCCACTGTGGACTGAGCTGCTCAAATATGCTCTGCCACTATTTTCCCCAAGCAGAGAGACCCCGGAGCCTTGGCAGCATTGGTGCATCATAAATGTGGGCATATGGGGGCACTATGATGGACAGAGGATCTGGGGGTCTCATGATGTTGCAAGAACTGTGATGGCCAAATGCCCTATTTGTCAGCAATTAAAACCAAGGGCCACTTTCGCTGGGGTTCGGGAGTTGGCCAAGTCTGATAAATTGACCATATCAGGCCTCTCCCCTGCCAAAATAAAAAGTGATATGTTTTCACGATGGTCAGCACATACTCGGATGTCCTGCCAGCGGGCCGACCAAGCACCATTTAAGCGTGCTCCATATGTGGAATACCCTATCGGGTAACGTCTGACCAGAAATGGGTGGTGATTCCAAGTATTTGGGGCCACCTGCATATCCCCTACCACCCACAGGCATCCAAGATCAATGAGTGAATGAATGACCTGTTCAAGGTATCGTATGTGACAAGTTGATTGTCAAGTCTTCTATCCATGAGTGGTTGCAAGTGTATCGATTAATCCGGCGAGGTTGTGTCTGTGTGTGTCTTTTACTCCTCGTGCCACTTCACTACATGTGTCAATAAAAGACAACTGTGTTCTAATTCGCCACCCTTGGGAACACTCGAATCTGTTTCACACACATAATAATTGGTGCAGTGAGCAGGGTCCTTCGAGTTCCGACTGAACACAGCTGCAGTGGAGTTGCTTTGGAATCGGGACAGGAAATCTAGTGCAGGCAGGGAGAACAAGATCTGCGGGTGGACTGACGAGAGTGCAGGGTTGTGGAGCTTGGCAAGCATGCTGGCGGACCACGGCAAACTGGTAGACTGGTCCAAGCTCCTGGATCCACATCTTGAGAAAATAGGTCACCACGTGTTGTCCCACTTCAAGAAGTCGGGGTTCCCAAAATCTAAGGGGAATCAGAGGGTGCCTTTTGGCTGCCAGTGTTTCTCCTGAGAAACCAATGTGAGATCATAGAAAGGAAAGATTTGGAGAGGGCCCAGGAAAATAAGGAGAGAAAGGAGGTCCAGCAGTGCTGCTGTGCACTGCAGGAGCCAGCACAGACTCTCCCAACCTGAGCCACTGATGTCGAGATGAGAGGGACAGAGGTAGCCAACAGGCATGCCAATCAAGGTCTGACTCCCCCCCACTCCCCCAGTGAGTGAGTTTGTACTGGCCATGGAGCGATTAGCTGAGGCCATGTGCCAGGATTAAGGCATTAAAGGATTCAGAACAGGCCAGGAAGAGCATGAAATCAATTTATTTGCAGAAGTTGTTCTGATATATCTGACAGACCCGACACACTCATTGCCCAAGTTGTGCTCCACGCTGGAGGACTACGGGGAGATCTCTGGGTATAAGTTCTTTTGGAATATGTGCAAAATCATGTCACTTAGGAAGGGGGATTAGAGCCAATGTCAAGAAAATAGTCAACAAATGTGGAGGCAAAATGGGATCAATTATCTAGGAGTTAGAATAGATAACAACGAGTAATTTAGACCAGCTGAATTATTCTCCCCTTGCTTGGGGAAATTGAGGAGGATTTAAATGGTTGGATGTCCCTGCCCATTACACTAGTGGTGTTACAGAGAGGGGAGGTGTCACAGAGGGGGGAGATGATGACACAGAGGGGGTGATGATGTCACTGCATGGGGCAGCCATAGCTGAGTCATGCCATGGCACAACAACAAGAGATAGATGCCTCTCCTGGAAGGGGATTCTGGCCCACGTGTCGGAGTAGGACGCTGTCTCATCCCAGGGACCCTCTGATCAACAGGGTTGTGTTTGGAAGCACCCTGCGCCCATGGGTGAGATAAAGAGCCTGTTACAGGCTCCCCGACTGGGACAGAACCTCCTCTGGCACCATCCTTCACCCAGTGTGGGCGGAGAGAATGGAGGCTGCATTTAATCCCCTCTCCCCATCCTTAGTGCAGGGCACTTTATGAGGCAGCTGGAGGGGACTGGGGAGGGGAGAACAATGGCATGTGAGGGGATACAGGGATGGGGAGTGGAGGGAAGAATGAAGGAACGGGGTAGCACCACAGGCTAATGTCAAGGGAGATTGGATCAGAGATAGGGGACATAGGGTTGAGCTGGGGGGATGGGGTGCGAGGGGACGGAAGGGACTGGGGAAACCAGGGGTGGTGTTGGGTGGGGGATAAGAGTGTGGTAGAGGAATCGGGGCAGGGGAGAGTGTGAGCTGTCTGAGGGAGAAGAGAAGTTGCGAGGGGGATGCAAGGCAGACCTTTCAACAGAAATGGGACAGAGCTCCCCCTCCACCTGGAATGGGATCTGTCCACTGAGAGACAGGACCGCTCCTCCTCCCCGTGGTTACAAGTTCCCTTCCACCCTTGCATACACCCCCACACCCCCCCAACCGGGATAGGATTCTTTCCCCCAGTGGACCTGGATCAAGGTGCTAGAAAGTGTTTCTGCTGCGGCGGACCCAACAGAGTTGAGCGGTGAAGCGTGGGGCTCTCTCCGCACCACCTGCTCCCTCAGGCGACGAGGTCTCGCTTGCATCATGGAAGATCACGGTGTTGCTGAGCTTCTGGGAATGTGGAGGGCTTCTGCTAAACCCGTGGTAGGGTTCAGAGTGGTTCATCTCCCCGGGACGTGCTGAAGGTCAAGGATGACCCGATCCTCTCATGGAGGGAGTGTTGTAGACAGTCTGAGGAGAGTGATCAAAGAGGGACCTGGGGTGGCAATATTTCTACTGAGAGGCTGGAACGAACCACCAGAGGATCAATTCTGACATTTAGGTGACCCTTGGAAGGGAGTTAGAGGGAGGGGTAGAGACTAACTTGGACAGCAAGGCTGGGTTGGGATAAATGACCTGTTGTGTACCCTCTGGGTGTGTAAATGCTGCTGCTTCTGCCCCAGAGGACATGGCAATAAGGTCACAACAGAGGTGGCCACACCGGGTCATGGACCCAACGTCCCCAAGGTGGTGTCCTGCACAGATGTTAAAATCATCGACAATGGATCTTTCGGTGTGGTGTACCAGGCAAGGCTGGTGGACTCCGGAGAGCTGATTGCCATCAAGAAGATCTTGCAGGACAAGAGATTCAAGGTGAGGGGGAGGAGCAGTTGTGTGGAAATGGAAAACCCTGATATTTAACTTTAGGGCCTACAGCACGTTCACAGGCCCTTGCGACACATGAGCCCGTTTCACACAATTACACCCAATTGACAAACACCCCAAACACATTTTTGAAGGGTGGGTGGAAAGAGGAGCATCTGACAGAGACCAAAGCAGCCATGGGGTTTGGAAACAGAGAAAAGTCACACAAACCCACAACAGCAGCCCCCCTCCCCACACACAACCCCCCACCTCACACACACACACACACACACACACACACACACATACACACACACACACACACACACACACACACACACACACACACACACACACACACACACACACACACACACACACACACACACACACCTGGCAAATATTAGAGATTTTCTGCAAATTCATTGTTTAGTAGAAGCTGGGAAAACAATCATAAAAACGGAAGTGATACTTCATTGAACCCCCTGACGAGTCCCCGCTCCAGCAACACAAAAAGTCCCCCCCACCGACTCTCGACGAGTCCCCCATTTCGGCCTCCCTTGGAGTTCACCACCTCTGACCTCTTGACGAATCTCCTCCCCGCCTCCCCCCTCAACTTGGACAAGTCGCACCTCAGGGCTCCGAACCATCGCCCAGCCTTGCTGATGTTCCTCTCTCGCCATAGAACCGCAAACTGCAGATCGTGCGAAAGTTGGATCACACCGTCATCGTCCCTCTTCTCAACTTCTACTCCTCTGTAGTCAAGGTAAGATCCACCTGCACCCACCCCACCCCCACTCTGATGCATATCATTTGCTGCTACCTTCCCCATTCCTTCAATCGATCTGTCTCGCTGCAGCCTCTCTGTTGCCTCCATCCTGCCCATCTGACCAGTGCCGACTCCTTGACGCTGGCTGCCCTGCTCCTCACCCATTAACTCATGACCTCTTGCCATTTCAACTCCAGACTGCAGCAAGACCACAAGACAAGGTCGCCAAATTCGGCCACTCAGCCCCTCCAGTCTGTTTCCCCAATTCATTTCACGAATGTATTTTCCCCCATAACTCACTTCCCCAGAACCTTTTGGTGCCCTTCCAAATCAACGCCTGCTCTGAATCGTGCCAACAACTCAGCCTCCACATGTTCGACCCCAGCCAACACCCGGCTGCAAACATTTCTCATCTCGAAACGTCAATGGTTTTTCTCTCCCGGTGAATCCTTGCCTCACGAGGGAGGGCGGTCAGAGCTGCACATTTTGTGCAGTCTCACCAGAAGCCGAATGATGGGGCTGCGGACAGGTCCACTACGGCCTGTTGACCCTCTGCTCGCTGAGCCCTTGGATTCATGCAATGTTGTGTTGAGCAGTGTGGGCATCAGGCCTACAGAGATCAGGAGGGGCTGGCACTCCAGTTGGGAGAGGCACTGGGTGTTGGAGGGTAAATCCAGCTGACATGTTTGTATTGTGTCCAAGAGAAAGAGGAGGTTTATTTGAATCTGGGTCTGGTCTATGTTCCCGAGACGGTTCACTGCATGGTCCAGCACTTCAACAAGGCCAAGCAGCCCATTCCCATGATCTACATCAAGGTGGTTGTGGGTCTGGGTGGTCAAGTTGTCCACTGGGGCAAGCTTGGATGGTGGGGTTGGAGGATATGAAGGAGTTTACTGGCTGAGTCTCGCTGGGGACTGGATATCAATGAAGGGTGCATGAGGGTCTCAATGGGTATTGGTGAGGAGAGAAAGGGTAGTGAGGGGAGAGGGGCAGAGAGGATGATGAGGATGGATGTTGATTGGCAGGGAGGAGCCCTTCACCCACCTCCCCTTACCCTCAGGATATAGACCCGGCCAGTGTGGAGGCAGAGTGGGTCATGTTATATCGTTGTGTTGCCAGATGTTCATGTACCAGCTGTAGCAGAGCATGGCCTACTTCCATCCTCAGGGGGTTTTCCATTGAGACATCAAGCCCCAGAAGATGCTGGTAGATCCCGAGATGGCCTTCTTATTGCTCCTTTATTTCGGCAGGTAGATCCACCCATGTCTGTCCGTTCACCACCTCAACGGGATCCTGATCCCTCTCCCCAACACGGCCTTGTCCCCTCCCCATCAGCTCTCACCCCTCCCCCACCAGCTCTCTCCCCTCCTCCCTCTCCCAACTTGCCCCTTCCACAGTTTAATAACTTATTCTAAATAAGATTGTGGGGGGCTTAGATGGAATGAACAGCCAGAAACCTTTCCTAAAGTGTCAGGTGCAAATCTCAGAGAGCATCCGCTTCAGGTGAGGGGAGATTTTTTTTATGCAGAGAGTTGTGAGAGCTTTGAATGCGTCACCGGAGAAAGTGGTAGCGGTTGGTAGAATAGGTACATATAAAAGTCTCTGAGACGAGCATGTGGATGTAAGGGAACAGAATTTTTACATGATAGAGGAATTTGGGGATATGGCGAGAAGGCAGGGTAGGTCGAGTTTGGTCATAAATTAGATCAGCCATGATCATATTGAATGGCGGAGCAGGCTCGATAGGCCATTTTTGTCCTACTCCTGTTCCCACTTCCTATGTTCCTATGGGTGTGGTACAGGTAAAGGTTGTGGAGAACATTTACAAAGGTCAGTACAGCCTTTATAGGCCAAAGGGCCTGTACTGGGCAGCAATGCTTGATGTTCTAATGGATGCGGAAGCTCTGGGAAGGCGTAAGGGAGGGACTGGCCAGGAAGTCTGCAGATGCTGGGGCCGAGGGCAATGCCCAAACATGCTGGGGAAACTCATGGATAGTTTTGTGACGAGCAGGCCCTGCTTCACGAGTCAAATTGAGTTTTTCGAGGAGGTGTCAATGGAAATAGATGAAGGTCAAAGTCTGTATGTGCTGCACGAGGATTTTAGTAAGGTGCTTGACAAGGTCCCCATGGAGGCCTCATTCAGAATGTCTGGAGGCATGGGATCCATGGACCCTTGGCTGTGTGGATTCAGAATTGGCTTATCTGCAGAAAACAGAGGGTAGTAGTAGATGGAACAATGACTAGTGGCGCTCCAAATGGATCTGCTCTGGGACCCCTGCTCTTTGTGATTTTTATGAATGATGATGGGAGTGGAAGGGTGGGTACGTCAGGGGATCACACAGAGGTAGAGATGTTGTAGACAGTGTAGAAGGTTGTCATAGGTCATCCAGTTTGCAGAGAAGTGACAGATGGAGTTCAATCCTGTAAATCAGATGTACTTAAATAAGCAACTGGTCCAGGTTTATTTCCAGAGTAATTTTCAAGGGCACGAAAAACAGTTATTCCAAAGAAGGTTGGAGACCCATTAAAAGTAGCTTCATATAGACCAATATCTTCATTGAATGCGGATTACAAGAATGTGTGGGCAGAGCACTTGGTTAATGGCAGGATTATGAACAGTGTGCAGGACAGAGAAATATTTAGATCCTGCTCCATATATCACTCAAGGTTGCTGTGCAAATTGAGAGGGAGTTTAAGATGGTGTATTGTGTGCTGGCCTTCAGGAGTCAGGGGATTGAGTTCAAAAACCAAGAGGTATCGTTGCAGATGTATAAAATTCTCGTCAGACCACACTTGGAATATTCTGTGCATTCCTGGGGCGAGAATACCAGAGGACGTCTAAATAAGGTGAGCTGAGGGAAATTTAGGCAAGACGTGAGGGGTACATTTTATTCACACAGAATGTAGTGGGTGGCTGGAATGCATTGTCGGGGTAGTAGCGGAGGCTGGTCCAAAAAAGGCATGAAAAGGATTTTAATATGGACAGGAATTCAAGAAAAATGGAGAGTAGTGGTGTGAGGGAGGGGAGGGTAACATTGTTGTGGGGTAGGTTCAGATGGATCAGCTGAACGGTCTCGACTGATCCATCCATGATTGTCTAGCATCTTGCTGCCATATCGTGGAGAACCAGGGTGTTGCCTGATGGACACACGTTGCTCTGAGCTCTGCAGAGAGAGATCGTGGTTTTCGCCAAAACAGACTTCCTCAGGTAAAGCAGAGGAAGGGGAAAGGCTCCAGTGTTCAGGGGTAGGGGGGATGATGGGGGAAGAGTTGGGACCCACCAAAGTCATTGTGATCAGGCCTCAGAGACAGTATCTCTATCACTCGTATTTCTCTTCCCAGGAGAAGGAGCGATCTCAGAGACAAGACACGAGTCCAGAGAACCTCGCATCCCAGCTGAACAGAGGACGGACAACATCATGATGGCCTGAACCCCTCCCCGTCGTATCCCTCTGGCCCTGCCAACCCCATTCCCTGCCCTTTCCATGTCCCTTCACCCACTTCCCCTCTTCTCCTCTACCCCTCCTCCATCCCAACCCCCTCCCGCTCACCTTCCCCTTCTCCTGCCCTCACACCTATGCCCTAACCCCAGCCCTCCACTCTTCACCTCCCCCTTCCCCTCTGCCCTTCCCTTCCCCTTTCCCCCTCCCCTTCCCCTCCCCATCCCCTCCCCTAACCCTCCCCCTTCCCCTCCCTTTCTCCTCCTCCCCTTCCCCTCCCTCTTCCCTTTCCCCTTCCTACCCCTAACCTAGGGGAAGGAGGGGGAGGGGAAGGGGGTAGGAGAAAGGGGGTAGTGGAAGGGGGTAAGGGTAGGGGTTGTGGTAAGGGGTAGGGTAGGGGGTAGTGGTAGGGGGTGCGGGGATGGGGAAGGGGTAGGAGGTAGGGTTAGGGGAAGTGGGTAGGGTGTTAGGGATAGGGTAGGGATAGTGGTAGGGGGTGCAGGTATGGGGAAGGGGTAGGAGAAGGGGGTAGGTTGTAAGGGATAGGGTAGGGGGTAGTTGTAGGGGGTGTGGGTATGGGGAAGGGGTAGGAGGTATGGTTAGGGGAAGGGGGTAGTTGTAGGGGGTGCAGGTATGGGGAAGGTGTAGGAGTTAGGGTTAGGGGAAGGGGGTAGGTTGTAAGGGATAGGGATAGGGTTTAGTTTAGGGTTGGGGAAGTTGGGTAGAGTTAGGGTTAGTGTTAGGAGACATGGGGTAGGGCTATATCTTGGTTTATGGTTAGGTCTATAGTTCGGGGAAGTGGGCTTGTGTTAGGTATAGGGGAAGGGGGTAGGAGCAGGGGGGTAGAGGAGGAGTGAGGTTTGGGGTTAGGGGATGGTGGGTAGCATTAGGGTTGGGGTTAGGGGGCGGCATAGGCGTAGGAATAAAGTTAGGGTTAGTGGACAGGGTGGGGGTAGAGTTAGGGGACGTGGAGTGGTGGTAGGGGGTATCGGTAGTGTTAAGGTTAGGTTTAGGATTTTGTTAGGGGTTAGGGTTAGGAGTAGGAGGAAGAGAAGGGGGAGGGGAATGGGGGAGGCGAGCGGGGGACGGGAACTGGGGACTGGAAGGGGGAGTGGATGTGGGAGGGGAACGGGCAGTGGAAAGGGGAGGGGAACGGGGTAGAGGAAAGGGGAGGTGAACGGTGGACGGCATCCCTAGCCCTTCCCCTCCCCTTCCCTTCCCCCGCATTTCCCCTGCCTCTCCTCTCCTCCTTCCAGAAGAAGCTGGGCCTCTTTCCGTCCAGAACCTCCCTGTGGTTTCAGAGCCTCCGTTTCAGGAAGTGCCTTCGACGCTTGCTGCTGGACAGACAACTTGTCTCTTGATTCATTCTGTACCATTGATATTAAATTTAAAAATGATTGGGTTTTTTAAAGCTTGAACTCAAAAGCTGGTCCAGATAGACAAAACAGAAACAGGCCCTTCAGCCCCTCTCTCCTGCTAGCTGAGCTGTTGTAATCAGTCCATATTCCTCTCATCCTTTTCATTCTTAGCTCCCATCCAGCTCATGTTGCCTTGTCAATCGCACGGCCTGTGGGAAGAAGCTATTTCCCTCCCTGGCTGCTCTGCTTTTATTCCTCCATATCTCCTTCCTGATGGCAGGGCGACAAAGATGCTCTGTGCTGGATATCTATGAGTCTATTTACAGAGCCCATCCCTGCAATCAATCAGGGGACCGTTGCCTTGAGGTGGCACCCATGTTGCCTCTCCCTCAGCACTCTCAGAACACTACTGCACCCTCCTTCCCCTCCTTTCCCAAGCCTCAGTAACCCGCTGACAATTCCAGTCAGCTGCCATGTCTATACCCTGCCCCACCTAAACCGCTGGATCGACCAGCGCATTCTCCCCTCAAGAGTTCGAGGAATCCACTCTCTCGCAATGTCCTGCTATCGAATGCCCTGCATCCTCCTTCCCACTTGGTTCCTCCTGTTATCAGGCGCCTGGATGGACCCCACCCTGTTGAAAGTACCCGTGTTCTCACTGATCTCTCTGCGCCTCTGCCCTCCATCCAGGGGTCTTGGATTTCTTGTGGGGGTAGTGGAGAACAAAGCACCAACTTAAGGAGATGGGGAGCAGTACAAAGACCCCCAGGTCCAGGAGACAGGGAGAACCACAGAGATACCCATCTCTGTCATTCGGGTAAAGCCTGATTATCAGGTGCAATGTGCAAGGAACTTTCGGTCCTGCTGCACGTGGGCCAGGTTTGGCCCATCCGTACACCACCACCCTGTCAATTCCCAAAACAAATTTCCTATTCATGTGGGGGTCCAAAATGGATAGAGTCTGGAGAAGGACCGTGTACATCGTCAATCAATGGGGACAAGGGTGTAACCAGCATGGCCATAATTGTGTGTGGCTGTGCTTGCAACCAAAGTGCAAGGTCACCAAATGCTGCTATGTGCTGAGGTTCTACCTGGCTCAGGTGTTGCGAAAGATTGGCCTGGCCCTGGTGCTGCACAATGTTCCAGTCAGCAGGACTTTGTCCCTTTACCTTCCTGGGAACAGTTTCATTGACAAACACATTTGACCACAAAGCCATCAGGCAGTGGTCAGCAGAGAATGTCTGACACAGAGACTCTAGGACTAGATGGGATACTGCGGGGTGGTCCACGGAGCAGAGCATCCAGAGACAGACATCCAGAACTGACAGACAAACCAGAAACTCGGTGAAAGATGCCCTTCAGTTTGCCTGAAACCCAGATGGGAGTAGCAAACACTAGAAGACATCTGTCTAAAGCAAAGGGAGGAAGATTTAGGGGAGATATCAGGGGTATTTTCTTTTACCCAGAGTTGTGGGTGTCAAGAATGCCTTGCCAGGAGTAGTGATGAAGGCCAAAACATTAGGGGCATTTTAGGGATTCTTAGTTACATTGAGGGGCTGAGACCAAGGAGGATATTCTCCAACAGCAGAGGGTGGCAGTAACCACAAAATGTCAAAGTGGTGGCATGAAGCTAAACAGAGACCATCTAATGTGACTGTGTGCCTGGCTGCGGGAATTTGGACTTACGATATAAACCTTGCTAAGTGCTAGTTCAGGTTGGAAACGTTCGACTTCCTTGGGGGTCAAATGAACAGGCACGGAACTAAAGCCTGCTTGCAAAGGTAGAGTTTGTTAAGTGCTTCCTCAAACCCCACATAATGAAGGGGCTGCAAGAATTCACTGGTACGATTAATTTTTATCACCGATTCATACCGGTAGTGGCCGACATCATTTTTTTGTTTTTAAATTTTATTTAAGATTTTATAACATGAATAACATATAGAATTACATTTAAAAAATTAAGAACAAAATAATAAAATTACAATACAGTATCAGTAATCTAAATAAACTATACCCTCCCCAATAATTATTACACATTAATAACCCAACTCAAATTAGTCCAACCCCCCCTTCCCCCCCAAAATAAAGAGTGAAGAATTAATAAAGTTAATAATATATATGAGAAAAAAACCCACTTACAAAAAAAACAAAAACTTAACCGATTAAAATACTAACAAAAAGAAAAAGTATTAATACTAAGATATCAGACTTAAAAAACATATTTAAATCAAACTTAAATGCATATCTTTAACAGTTAAGATGAAACATATAATTAACAAACTTAATATAAAAAATTAGTAAAATTAGTAACATTGTCTATCAAAAATTCTTAAACAGTAACCAATTCTTTAAAAAAAATTGTAGCATGAGAAAAAAAAAGATGAAAAATAAAACTTTCTCGATAGAGATAAATCTTCACCAAATATCAACTAACTTCACATCTATCATCATATTAGTCACATAAACCGCCATCTTAAAACAAAATTCCAATCTCATTAAACATTGTACAATTCAAATTTGGTACTCTTCCACCATTTTTCCCTTTTAACCTTGAATAATTACCCAATAAAAGGTCCAATACCACATTTAAATAAATCAAAAATCATTACGTTAAAATTCAGATATCCAAATAATAAAAATACATATGCAACGAAATCTATATCTTCAACAAATAGAGCATAAGCCACAAACAAAATTCAAGCCTCATTAAGAATTGTACAATTCAATTTATAACTTTCACCATTATTCCCTTCGTTCTATAACTAAAATAGCAAAATAATATACACCAGAATTACCACACCTTTCACCTTAAAGTTAAAGAAAAAATATTTAAAAACAACTTATCCATCCCATTCACATTTAAATTTCAAATATTCCTGATCTACTGAATAAACTTTACAAAAAATACCTCATGAATTTTTAGTTTTTTAAACAATCAAATACTTTCTTATGCTCTTTTTTATAAACACAAAAGGAAACCCTTAACTCTTTAATCTAATAATACAAAAAAAGGAAAAAAAAACAGGTAGGAGGTTAAAAATACCCCCTCCCGTCTAAACCGCGCAATGCGGTAACTCCCAAAAAAAATGGGTGTGAGATAACTCACACGTAGCAGATGAATTTCAGGAAATAGTGCCCATCCACTTCTCTCCCCCAACTCTCAGTTCATCTTAAACTAACATCATCATTATTTAATATTCCTTTTTTTAAAAAAAATTAAAAAAAAAGAACAACTCTTCTTTTAATCAGCTCCAACTGCCGAGTCACCATTACAACCATTCCTTCTTGGAGCACGGCTCTTTTCTTCCATCTCTTGTATCCTTAGAGATCGCGGCGACTACGTCTCTGTTGAAACCGAGTAATTGGCAGCTCTTGAGCAAATGCTATAGCTTCCTTTGGAGAATCAAAGAACTTTGGTTGGCAACCATCTTGAAAAACCTTCAAAACAGCTGGATATCTAAAGGTTGCCTTATTACCTTTCTTCCACAACAACTCTTTAGCAGAATTGAATTCCCGTCATTGGAACATAACTTCTTGACTCAAATCTGCATAGAAGAAAATTCGATTATTTTGAATCGTCAAGTGTGATTTTCTCTGTTGTGCATTTCTAATAGCCACTCGTAAAATTATTTCTCTGTCGTAATAATTCAAGCAACGAACCAAAACAGGTCTTGGACTTTGACCTGAAATAGGTCTTCTACGCAAGGCTCTGTGAGCACGTTCCAGTATTATACCTTCCGGGAAATGTTCTTGACCCAGCACCTGTGGAATCCATTCAGTAAAAAATTTTCTTGGGTCTGGTCCCTCCATTCCTTCCGGCAAACCAATAATCTTTATATTGTTCCATCTGGATTGGTTTTCCAAATAATCAATCTTTTTCACCAAATTTTTATTTTGAGTTTGTAAGTCTTTGACCATTTTGGTCACATCTGAAACATGATCTCGTATTTCGTCTCTATCTTCTTCACACGAATTAAATTTATCTCTCACTTCAAGCTTAAAAGCTCCAAACTCATCCATCTGTTGAGAATGTATTTTCACCACAGAGTATTAAACCTAGTACCAAGTTCAGTCATAATCTTGGATAATCCCTGTATTGTATAAGATCATTTAGATTCAAGATTCACAAAAATCTTTTCAATTGGAAGAGATTCTGGCTCAACAGATTCCTGCTTCTTCTGCATAACCAAAGGGTCTTCTTTTGCTTCCTTCATCCTGGTTGCCTTTCTTGTACTATAGCTGCGTGTGGAAACCCCAGCCACAGCCTCTCCAGCAATGACTGGAGGACGCTGGCCGGGGTTTTCCCCAGTCCATCAAGTTGTATAGGTTCTTTTATCTCAAAAGGTGCAGTTTGCAGTGCCACCGCTACAGTTGACAAATGCCTTTCCCCAGCCGGTACTTCAACTGATGTTACTACAAGTGGTTCATTCATAACATTGCCGTCAGATGTTACTGCACATGTGCGAACCTGAGTAACTCTTTGTTCTAAAGGCTGTTTGGCGCCCTCTTTAGTGGGCTCTACCGATGTAATATTGAACTCTACATCCGAAAGCTGTACCTTTCTCCTGGGATCCATTTCAGGCTGAGTCTCGATGTCTTGAACTTTTGGAAAATGTAGTTTTTTGATAATCTGTTGTCGTTTTTTTTTGCTCTTTTCCACCAATTTTACCATCATAAGTTAAATTAACAGCACTGAAGTTATCTAAACTTTTAAAGAATTTTAACGGGCATTTCTAGACAAAACATTAAGATAGAGTCAGGAGAGAACTGGAAGGCACGTCTGATCCTTACGCCACCTTGCCACGCCCCCCCCCCCCCCCCCGTGGCACTCATCATGCGGAGAAAGGTAAAGACATTACCTGGGACAATAGGATTTGGAGGCGTCCAAAAGGCCAAGGACGCACTGGCCAACACAACCCTTGTGGTACACGCCAGGCCAGAGACACCCACCACTCTCACAGTAGATGCTTCCTGCACAGCAGTAGGGGGTGCACTGGAGCAATTCATCAAAGGGGAATGGCAGCCCCTGTCCTTCTTTAGCAGACACCTCTGGCCACCTGAACTCAAATACATCGTCTTTGACTGAGAACAATTGGTGCTGTACCTGGCAGTCAGGCACTTAAGGTATTTTTGGAAGGTAGACAATTCAGTGTCTTCATGGACCAGAAGCCATTAATTTTTGCCTTCCATAAAGTGTTAGACCTGTGGTCGGCCAAGCAGCAGCGACTCCTCTCATATGAGTCTGAGTTCACTACAGACATTCAACACATCGTGGGTGACGCACTGCCCCATCCCCGCAATCAAGTCTGTCCAGGCCCTGTCCCAGTGAATATACTACTTAGCCCTCGGCAGGGGACAGCAGGATGAAGGGGCAGGGTGAAGGGGGAGAGGGGCCGGGGGGGGGGGAGGGGCCGGGGGGGGGGGGAGAGGGGCCGGGGGGGGGGGGCGGAGGAGAGGGGCCGGGGGGGGAAACCGCCTGTTTGCCCCAGGTACCCAAGTCCCCTCTCTGTGTGTGTTGGCTTCCTCCTGCCCTCCACCCCCACAATTTAATGGTCCCATTTCTGACCTTCTCTTCCTCATCTTTCCTTGATGAAGGGACAAACCCACAATGTGTTTGATGTCTCTTTCTCTTTGCTCTATGTCTGTTTGACCTGCTGACTCTCTCTAACCCTGTGGCTTTACCCCCTCATCTTTCGCTGGTTGAACCCAATGGAATTGGAAGAGCTCAATTTGTGAAGGGTTGTATCTGGATTTGAGTCGTTTGACACCATGTCGATTTCTTTAAATTGTGGCAAAAGCAAATGAAGGATTTCAAAACCTCGTCATCGGTCCTCTTTCAAACTCCTCTGAATTTCTTTGATGAAGAAACATTGCTCTGAAACTTACTCTGCGAGAGTTTATTTTCCTCTCTTGCAGGGAGGTTTCAGAATCTGTTCCACATGATGAATCAGTTGTCTTTTCAAAGAGACAGTGGAGTGGCTATTTTCTTCCACCAAGATTTCATCAACTCAGTCAAGGGCTGAACTAAGTCTCCATTTAAAAATGGTTATGTTGCAAATGCAAGATTACTTTGGCTTTATTCATCAAAAGTGGCCATTTCCACGGTCTCAACAAGGCTGCTCTCTTGATCTCAAAGAGATGGTTAGAAATGGTCTTCCTCCTTCAAAATCCACTTGTTACTCCTGGTCAAAGGAGAAGACGATGTAACTGTACCTTCTCTGACGACTGTATCTTCAATCCTCTCTTCCCCACAGCATGGACAACATCTTCTGCCTCTCATTTGTAATGTTTCTCCAGAATGGCTCATCCCATGACACGTGCCATCATTTCTGCCTTTGAAGTCCATTCAGCCTCTTCAAAAGTATGAATCATGAGCCAATGGACTCCAGCCTGTCTGTGCAGGTACTTGAATCAAGAACTCGCTTATTCGAACAGCTGCCATCTCTCAGCACTCTATTGACTTAGTTTCAATTTTAAGAACACAGATAATCAACAGATGGTCTCTCGATTTGATCAGCAGTCTTTCCTGACGACACAAATTCTTCTGTTTTTAATAAAGCAAACACTCCAGTATCTCAAGGACCATCATGAAGGTTTTCCTCTTTTGGTTTCAGATGCAGAATGAGCAGATGTTTCATCTCCGTACATGGCTTGCCTTCTGGCATCTCAAAGGATTGTCTGTGTGACCCTGAATCCAACCCACAAAATAACTTGATAATATATATAAACTATTGTAACTTTAAAGATAAATATTCGCAAAAATCTGTCCATGATAATTCAATGGCATCTTCAAACAGTAATTTTCATTGATAAAGATTAATAACAACACTTTAATAGTGTTTAATAACAGCACTAGATTAATAACAACACTTTTTAATTCACTCTAACTCCACTCTGCAGAAATGCGTGCGTGCGTGCGTGCGTGCGTGCATGTGTGTATCAAAACCAAAACCATCTCTTTTTCTTCCAACAGCTCCTTGGTTTTGGTGGCATTGAGTGCGAGGTTGTTGTTGTCCCGCGATAGAACCCCGCTTTCAATCTCCCTCCTGAATGCTGACTCGTTGCCATTCCTCATGCAGCTCATGACTGTGCTATCGTCCGTGAATTTGTAGATGGTGTCGTCATACCAAGCCATGCAGCAGTAGATGTAAAGCGAGTCGAGCAGGCGTGAAATAGGCAACCCTCTGGTGTTTGGGAGCTAATGGAGATTTTGGAAGAGTTGTTCTTGCCAATCCACACTAATTGGGGTCTGGAGGTGAAGAAATTCTGGATCCAATTGCACAGTATGTTATGGAGTCCCAGGACTTTGGAATTTGCTCATCAGCTTTGATGGGAGGATGGTATGGAATGCCAGACTCTAGTCAATAAAGAGCATTCTGATGGATTCACCTTTGTCGTCTGGGTGTTTCAGGGTTTTGGCAGAGCCAGTGAAGATGGCATTGCCATAGGTCTGGTAAATTGGAATCGATCCATGTCGCCCCTTGGACAGGAGTCGATGTACTTCAACACCATCCCCTCAATCCACCTCATCACTGGATGTGAGTGTCACTCGTTAATCATCATTTAGGTAGGTTACCCCACTCTTTGGAACTGGTAGGTTTGATGCCTATTTGAAACAGGTGGGTGCCACTCCCTGTCGGAGTGAGATGTTGAAGATATCCATGGCCAGTTGGTCAACACAGGTTATCAGTCCTCTGCTGGGTTCTCCATCCAGGCTTGATCCTTTCCTTTGATTCACTATCCTGATGGCAACCCATGTTGTCATCTTTGGTTACTGATAGCAGCAGATCATCAAGAGATGTAGTGGGGGAGGGGGGATTTGCGATGGTTCTTCCCTGTACTAGTGGTCATATCAGGTGTAGAAGGCATTGAGTTCATGTGGAGTGAGGCTTTGCTGCCTCCCACTGCACCAGATTTATTTTTGCAGCACTTTATGACATTTAGGCCCCTGTCACAGCTGATGGGTATCCTTTGTTGTTTCCATTCTCATGCTGAATCTCCACCATCTGCGAGATGGCTTTCCATGGTTGGTATTGGCTCCTTGTGTATCTGTATCTCCAAACTCAAATGCCTGTGATCTGGCTCTCAGCAGTTTCCAGATATTGTTGTTCATCCAGGATTTCTGGTTGAGAAAATCCCCTGAACAATTTGGTGGGGACACCCTCGTACACAGCTGTTTTGATAAAGTTTTCAATGGTCCTGGTGCAGCCATTCAGTTCCTCAGCTGAATTCTTAAACACCATCCAATACACACGACTTGAGGCAGTCCTGCAGCTGGCTTCGCCTCACGCGACCACCTTCTGGTTGTCCTGATCTCGTAAATGTTATGATCAATTTTAGGCCCCATTTCTAAGAGAGGATGTGATGGCCCAGAGGTGGTTTACAAGAATGATCCTGGGGATGAGAGGAATAATGTTTGAGAAGCATTTGATGGCTCTGGGCCTGAACTTGCTCGAGTTTAGAAGGATGAGGCAGGACCTCATTGAAATCTTATGAATAGTGAAAGGGCTGGATAGAGAGGATTTTGCCAGTAGTGGGAGAGTTTAGGACCAGTGGGCACAACCTCAGAATAAAAGGATGTCTGCTTAGAACGGAGATGGAGAAACCTTTTCATCGAGAGAAGTGATTTTCAAACTCCCCCCCCTTCCCCACTCATATTTTACTTAATCCTTATGCCAAAAGTGCTCTGTTAGTAAAGGATTACTTAAAGTGGGATGTGAGTGGAAAGAAAGTTTGCAAACCTCTGTTTTAATCGTACCTCATTGACTTGTTCTGTGCGTGGTTTCATAACTCCAGAGGAAATGGGCCAATGACAATTTTTCTCAAGCAATATTTTTCCTTCACAATTGGGTCGACAGCAATCTTTTTTCCCATTCATATGCCACTTTAAGCAATCTCTTCCTCATTTTTCGACACTCCAAGGAATAAATTCCCAGCTTGTTCAACCTTTCCCATAGTTCAACCCCTGAAGACCTGGCAGTGTCCTAGTAAATCTTCTCTGCACTCTTTCAATCTTACTAATACCTTTCCTGTAGATAGGCGACCAGAACTGCACACAATACTCCAAATGTGGCCTCACCAACATCTTATACAACCTCACCATAACTTCCCAATTCCTATTTTCAGTATGTTAATTAATAAAGGCCAAGATGACAAAAGATGTCTTTAGAACCCTGTCTTCCTTCCGAGCAGACGACGCCGCCGCCAACATCCCGCCTCCTCACAGCAAGAGCCAATCAGCCCATGAATCCGCCCATCAATCCAACCTGACTTCAGCGTCCAATCCAATAGCGGACACACCGAATCAACCCATTGGCTTGCGCAACTGAAGCAACCAATCAGCGAGCGAGCAAACACACAAGCGCACCCAAGCAGCATCGCAATACAGAAAACAGAGGCAGTGGAAGGAGCAGGCGACCCTTCAGCCCTTCCACATCCAACTAGCCCAACAACTCAATCAAATCCTTGAGTTTCATAAGATCTCTTGGTCCTGGCTCCAGGATTCCTCTTATCTCAAGAAACACATTGTACCCCAACTGCAAGGGAGACTATTTATTATCAAACTTTCCTTCATATTTATTACCATTTTGAGGGAATTATGTAACTCTGCTTTATCCCTTGCTGCCGATTTCTTTAACTTCACTGTTCAATTTCGTAATGTTGGCTTCTGAACTATTTTATTGTGCCCCTTTATCTAGAGAATTCTGGCAGAGCAAAACAATTTTGTTTTCTTATGTCAGGTCAAATTTTGTCACATTGATCCAAAAACAAGTATTTTCACCATTCCTTCATTTCAGATTCTCTGCAGCTGTCGTACCTCACAGTGACGACATCATGTTCGTCTTGTTTATCCTTTACCCCTCCATCCAGACAGATATGCTGATCAACGAGTCGAATCCAGCACCACTGCTATTTCTGCTGCTCGGGCTTTTAATCCCACGTATTCATTTTGTTATTTCCCCTCTTCTTTTTCTTAGCAAAGAGAATCAGGTTTATTTGATCATCTTTCTGAATCCCAGTGAAAGGTTATCGACCTGAAGGTTTTAACTCCAATTATTTTTCCAGTAGATGACGCGCTGAGTATTCCCAGCATTGAGATTTTATTTTACTTTCTTGGTGTATTACTGAGTGCTTTGAATGGGAGAAGAAATGTGGGTTGGGTTAAGTGGAGATGTCTCGATCATGGAGTGGGTTGAGAAAAATAGACATAAAAGGGAAGGGTGCATGGAAATAGTTAATTCATCTTTTGAAATTGTTTTTTGAGCTATGATTGTTTTCTGATGTACACGCAGTGTTCAGAATTAAAAATTTATTGTGATGAATATGTCACAATATTTGTAGTTTTGTGGCAGCAATATAGGGGCAAATATTGTTCTAAATTACATTTTAAAAAAAGAAATCCATTTGTGCAAAATGAAGAGTAAGTGAGGGAGTATCTGTGGTTCCTTGTCCATTCAGAAATCTGATGGCAGAAGGAGAGAAGCTGCGTTTGTACAATTGGGCGTTCATCTTGAGGCTCCTGGACCTGTTTCCCTAGTGATAGCAGGGTGAAGAATGCCTGGCCTGGGTGGTGAGGGTCCTTGAGGGTAGAGGTTGTTTTCTTGAGACTCCACCTCTTGGAGAAATCGTTAATACATGGGCAAAGGATGAATGGGGAAAAGTTTAGGGGAAACAGGAGTGGGAACTTCTCTACGCAAGGTGGTGGGAGAGTGGAACAAGCTGCCAGCTGCATCAGGAAATTTGAGCTCAATGTTAGCATTGAAGAATTTGGGATACAAGGGGGATGGAGGGCGATGAACTGGATGCTTGTCAGTGGGACGAGGCAGAATAAGAGTTTGGCACAGACTAGAAAAGCTAAAGGGCCTGTATCGGTGCTGTAATGTTCTATGAATCTATGGAGTGATGCACTTGGTCGTACATCTGCAACCCGACAAAACTACCATGGTGTCTGCACAAAAACACACAATATGCAGCACGTAATGACCACATGAATAATCTAAATAAATAAATGTAGTGGGCCAAGAGGGCGCACAGCCCACATTGTGAACCATCGCTGACACGGTTCTCCGACGTCGCGCAAAACCATAAAACAGACAGCTGGGTACTCACCCACTTAATGGATCACATGCACATGGTGCTGCATGCCGAGGAATGGCATGTTGATCTGTGGAGTTGCCTGCAGGTAGGTACAGGACATTCACAGGGCTTAATTTAAACCTGCTGGTCCCATGGATCGATAGCAAACTCTTAATGATGTCTCACCATGTCTCATGGAACCAGGCACATTTAACCATTTAACAGTTTACAGCATGGAAACAGGCCATATCGGCCCTTTGAGTTTGCGCTGGTTCACTTGAACAACTCACTAGTTCCCCCCCACCACTCTCCATCCATATCCCTCCAACCCTCTCATATCCATGTACACATGGATGAAGGCCAGTTTGCCATATGCCTTCTTAACCACCCTGTCTACCTGGGAATCCACCTTCAATGAACTCTGTACCATAACTCCAAGATCGCTCTGTTCCTCTGCATTCCTCAACGCCCTCCCCTAAACTGCATATGTCTTATTTTGGTTATTTTTTTCCGGAATGCAGCAGCTCACACTTGTCAACATTAAATTTCATCTGCCATCTTTCAGTCCACTTTTCCAAACAAACCAAATCCTGTAATCCAAGAAAACCTTCCTCACTATCCATTTTTCCCCCTATTTTTGTATCATCTGCATATTTGCTTACCCAATTAACCATCCCCTCATCCAAATCATGAATATAAATGATAAACAACGAGACCCAGCACCGATCCCTGAGGCACACCTCTCATCACAGGCTTCCATCCTGACTCTCTGCTGTCTATCTTACAGCCACCTCTCAACCCATCTCACTATCTCTGTATTAATCCCTAGTGACTGAACCTTTCTAACTAACCTTGCGTGCGGAACTTTATCAAAAGCCTAACTAAGATCCAAAGAGATCACGTCAACCGCCCTACCTTTATCCATTTTTCTTGTCACCTCTTCAAAAAACTCAAGGTTTGTCAAACGTGAATTTCCTTTCACAAACCCATGCTGGGTGCTACTGATCAATCCCTGCCTATCCAGATATTTGTACATACTATCTCGAAGAAAACCCTTGAACTTTTGGTCTTGCCTTTCGGTCAGACTGGAACGTAATGATCCTGTACTCTCAAAATCTCACCTTTTAATACCCTCCAATTTTCCTCTACATCCTTTCCGGCAAAAAAATCAGCCCACACAACTCTCTGCAAATCTCATCTCGTTTCTTCAAATACGGCCTTCCCCCACTCGAAGACCTTCGACTTTGAACCTGACCTATCCCCTTCTATAATTAAACTAAAGCTAATGGACCCATGATCACAAGATCTGAAGTTCTCCCCAACACTCACTCAGCCACCTGCCCCATTTCATTCCCCAACCACAGATCGAACATTGCCCCCCCTCTTATGGGCATCTCCACATACTGCTGCAAAAAGCAGACCTGAACACGTTGTATGAACTCTAAGCCATCCTGCCCTCCCACTGACTGTGTTTCCCAATTGATGTTATGAGAATTGAAATCCCCAACCAACACCACCCTATTCCTACTGCACATTCCAGCTAATTCCTTGCACATTTGCTCTTCAAGTTCTCCCTTCCCATTTGGCGGCCCATAATATACCCCTATAATAGTAACTTCACCCTTCTTATTTTTTACCCACACTGCCTCCCTCGATGAGACCTCCAGTCTCTTGCCTGAGCACTGCTGTAATATCTTCCCTGACAAGTAATGCGGTATATAAAAGAAGTCTGTAAAGTTTGAATAAAGCAGTCTTGTGTTGACTAACGTGGGTATGTATATGACTTTAGTAGCTGTACCAAAGTTGCCGCCAGAAATGGTGACCCCCCGAATGCAAGATTCAGCCGAAGCTTGAATCTCCAGTGATCGTGGACACAACGACAGCAGATGCCGCCACCACGGCTGCAGTTAAACCAGGTTCTGCCTATTTCTCCTGGAATTGACTAGACATGAGCTTTTAAATATGGAGGGCCTGAGTGACAGGGATCCATCTGATCTAATGAATGAGATGCTCGTATTAGCAGATGGTCATTCTGATTGTTTACTTTTTGAGACTCTATTCCTGTCCAAACTCCCAGGTCGTGTCGCAATACCAATCGTTAACATGGATTTCTGCCATCCCCATGATGTAGCATGGGAGGCTGACAGGCTCGATCATTCTCCAACGCAAGTGTCTGCTCACAAACAGCCTCTTTGATCAGTAGATCCATCTACCGTGTCCTACAAGCCTCCTATATCTGCAATTCCGTCAAAGAAGGATCAACCTACTGATGGGCACCAAGAATGGTGTTTTTACCATCTCCAATGGGGAAAAAAGCCCATAAAAAGCCATTTACCTATTAGAGAAAAAAGGCAGGAAATGAAAAGGCCGGCTGCCAGTCGGGGCCTCAGCATCTGGCACAAGTACTGACCGGCCTATTGTATCTTCAAGACGACGCTAGTAAGTGCAAATATCCAACCAACCTATTTTGAAAAAAAGACATAAATAACAACACCTGGCTCTTCAAGCAGCAAATGGGGCTACAATTCCCTGCTTTAGCAAAGGACAGGTCACGATTTGGAAAGGAGGTGTGACATTCCGTTGGAATTGCGTATTGTCTTCCGTTGCACAGGTCATTTTGGGTGCAAATTTTTGAAGGTCCTATGATTTGCCAGTAGACGTGAAGTGGAGGAAATTGGTCTTTCCACCACTTTGAAACCATACCCACTGGTATGCAGCAAAGGGAGAATTTCCTACCTCGGGATGCATACCCCGCACAAAGATGCGTATGCTGTCCTGCTCAATGAATTTCCCATCATTATCTCCTAATTTCAACACCTCCAAAACAGACCAGGGTGTGTCCCATTACCCTCTTCCTCATATGCAAGATTTTGTTGCCCATCTGCACATTTTCCATGTTTTCTCCAAAGTTGATCTTGTCAAGGGATACCGTCAGATCCTGGTCTATAAGGATGACATTGTTACCCCTTTCAGGCTTTTTGAATTTCTTAAAGATACCATTTGGGCTGAAGAATGCCGCTCAAACTTTCCAACATCTTATAGATGCTTTGGGCAGAGTTCACTTCCATCTACTTGGATGACGTCCTCAAATCCAGTCAAACTGAACAGGATATAACCAACTGCATTTAGGCTGTCTGTTCCAATGGCTGCAGGAATTCCAATCAACCATAGCAAATGTCAATTTGGCAAGTCCACCATCGACTTCCTCGGACACAAGATCATGGTCAATGGTGTCTTTCCCTTAACCATCAAGGTAGAGGCAGTCTGTGCTTTTCCAACACCTACCATGGTTCAGGGCCTGCAGAAATTCTTGGGCATGAAAAACTTCTGTCACCGATTCATTCCAGCAGCTGCTGACATTCTTCGACCATGGTTTCCAATCCTCACCACAAAGCACAGGGATGATCCCTGGACAACAGAGGCAGAGGTTGAGTTTGCAATGCCAAAGACGCTTTAGTCAATGCAGCAATGCTTCCCCCATCCTAACCCCAACACTTCCTTGACATTTAGTCCTGATGCCTCGAGTACGGCCCTGGGTGTGGTTCTTGAGTAGTACGTCGATGGCCATTGCCAACTCCTCGTGTTCTTTTCCTGACATCTTTGGCCATTGGAGATGAAATATCGTGCATTATATCAAGCCACATGGCACTTCTGATTAGTTTTGGAGGGTCGGCATTTCACTCTGTTCACAGACCACCAGACACTCGTTTTTGCCTTCAGCAAAATAATGGATCCATGGTCGGCAAAACAGCAGGGTCACTATCATATATTTCAGAATTTACCACGGATGTGCTCTATATTTCTGGTAAAAACAATGGGATCCCGAATATTCTGTCCAGATTGACTGTATATCATATTCAGGGTGACATTGATATTCCGGAATTAGCCAGTGTCCAGGCAATGGACCCCGATGTTCAGGAATACAGTACGGCCATTACTAACCTGGACATACAGCAGGGGGCGACACAGCTGGGTGGCCAACCTTACTTTGTGACATGTCTTTGGGCTACACTCGACCAGTGATTCCACCATCTTTCAGTCAACGTCTTTTTGACCAGATACACAGCTTGTCTCATCCATCCATCAGAACATCTTTCAAGCTCATGTCAAATAAATATGTATGGCACGGTCTGAAAAAAGGTGTCACACAATGGGTCTGCACATGTATCTCCTGCCAGACTGCCAAAATTCAGCGGCACACTAAGGCACCTCTTCAACCTTTCCTGGCGGTACGCAGGCGGTTGGAACACGTGCATGTGCACCTGCTTGGACCATTGCCAGTATCTCACAACATGAGAAACATTCTAACAGTCGTAGAACGTTTCGCACGCTGGCCAGTGGCCGTCCCTTTGACATCCAGTGACACTGAGACAAAGGCCAGAGCATTCATCGTCAATTGGATGGCTAGATTTGGTTTCCCGACCCACATTTCTTCAGACCGCGGAACACAATTCACCCACGGTCCAACGGCTTTGTGGAATGTTTCCACCGGCAACTGAAGTCCGCACTTAAGGCCCAACTCACTGGTCTCAATTAGGTTGAAGAGTTGCCCTGGGTTCTATTGGGAGTGCGCACGGCTCCAAAAGGAAGATAGGTCTGCATTGTCCGAAGAGATGGTTTATGGTACGGTCCTTACAGTTTCATTGGACTTTCACAACCAACTCTGATCTGAACATCCTTCAGCAGATCCGACATGGTGTCGCGATCAGCAAACCTTTTCCTAACCACTGGCTTGGATCCCCTAAACAGAATGTTCCCCCACCACTCCTGGATACTGATTTTGTTTTTATCCCAGGAGTCCCGTTACAATGACCGTACGAGGGCCCTTTCCACGTGGTGAAGATAGATGGGTTCTTTATACTTTCGACATTGGTGGGCATTCACAGCTGTTTAGTGTGGACAGACTCAAGCCAGCTTCACCTCTTCAGTGCCCCCAGCCCAGACGGCGAGGGGGTCCACCTAAGGTGCATGCAGCTGGTGGTTTAGTTTCTGGCGACGGTTCTGGTTGAGGATGGGGGGTTGGTGTAGCAGCTGTCTACTAGTGGGCCGAGTGGGCAAGGTTCTTTGGCGGGTGCGTGAAATCATAAGGCAGAGAGCTGGGTACACATCCATTTAATTGACAAACCTCGCGTGGTGCTGCGTGCCAAAGAATGGAATGCTGATCTGTGGATTCTCCTGCCGGAAGGCGCAGAACATTCACAGGGTCCCGTGGATCGGCAGCAAACTCATAATGATGTCCCACCTTGACCCATGGAGCCCGGGACAAGCTGTAAATAAAAGAAGCCTGTAAAGTCTGTATAAAGCAGTCTTGTGTTGACTAATCTGGTGTATTTGTGTTCCTTTAGTAGCTCTATCAAAGTAGCTGCTACATATATAAATATTTTGGATGATTATCCCACTTACAAGATACCCGTCTCACACCCTGTGGGAAGAAGCTATTCCCCAGCCTGGCAGTCCTGATTTTGATGATGGACATGGTTAAAGATGCTGTGCACTGCATGGTCATGGTCTTTGCACAATTCCGTGAGCCCTATTTGAACAACACTCCCACTAATGTCATCGTCAGAAGAAAAGGATACCCCAGTAATCCTCAGAACTCTTTGCATCATTCCTGTCTGATGCTTTACAGCTACTGGACCATCCAATGATGCAGCCAGACAGGAGACTCAACTGTGCTCCTGTAAAATCTCAAGATGAGAGCTGTTGGCCTAGACTTCCTCAGTCTCCTTGGGAAGTGTAGGCACTTCCTGACAAATAAGGAGGTGTGATTGTTTTGTGTATTAATACGTGTGCTGTATGGATGGGAATTTTACGTGATTGTATTGTCTATTCTTGCTCTTTAACAATCTTTAGTGGATAGAAGTAGTCATTGTACTTTAGGATGTACAATCATGTACAGATTATCTTTAAATAGCCATTTGTCCCAGATGTCTATTCAGTCCAAGAATACTTTCAATCACAGGCAGATTTTAATCAATAACCCCATTCATTCTGCAATAACTGCCGCTTAATTTTGCCAGTTGTTCAATGGCAAGCTATATGGGGAAAACACCATGTCGACTCTTCTACCTTAAAGGAGTGATTATATTCAAATGGGCAGTGGAAACAATGAAATCAGTCAGAGGTGAGTCGCTGCTTAAAATTAGAAACATTCGTGTTCATGCTATAGAGTTTAAGGCTGCCCAGGAGGAATATAATGTGTTTTCTTTAAGATTTTTTACCCTCACCCTGGCGAAGGATGGGGCCAACAGACATGTTGCTGGAAGGGTTTGAGAATTGATATGGTAGGTCACAGGAATCTCAAGTTTAGATCCACAGAGCGCATGTGTTCAGCAAAATGGCCTCCCAGTCTGTATTTGGTCTTGCTGATATCGAGGTCAACTGAGTCAACGAAATGTAGGAGATTAAGTTGGATGGGGTGCATGTGAAACACTGCCTCAACTGGAAGGTCTGATTGTGGCCTTGGATGGAGGTGAGAGGATAGGAAGGGACAAGTTTGGCAATTTCTGCGGTTTCAATGGGAAGTGCATCAGGTGGTGGTGGGTGGAGAGGAAAGTGCCGTCGAGGGAGTCACAGAAAGATGTGCCCCTGTGAAAAGAGGATCTGAGTGGAGCAGGTTAGAGGATGGTGCTGAAGTTGGAAGTGTTCAAGGTTAACGTGTCAGATGTGGCAGCTGATGGGTGGTAAGTGAGAAACCTGAGGGATTCTGTCCTTGTTTGGCTGGAGAGGAGGTGGGGTAAGGGCAGAAAGAGAATTGGAGGTACGGGTGCAGATTTTATCAAAGACAGTATGGGGGAAACTGCATTTATTGAAGAAATAAGACATTTTGGGTGTCCTGGAGTAGAAGACCTCATCTTGGGACTGTTACAGGCCCAGAGGACCCCAAAACCTAGCAGCAATAGGAAATCACCAAGACAAAGCGATACTTTAACAAATGTTGTTTTTAATTGTCCAGGCCTTCCAGCATTTGAAATGCCTCTGAGGTCCCCCTTATCCTTCTGTACTCCAACTAGTACAGTCAAAGAGTCGACAATTGGTCCTCATACACTCACCCTTTCATTCCTGATATCATTCCAATAAATCATCTCTGACCTTCTCCAACACCAACACATCTTTTCTCAAATACAGCACCCAAAACTCTAATTCTGATTGAATGGAAGGGGAATTCTCCAACGACACAAACACAACAGTTAAATGATATTATGTTTTGTTGATATTTACAAAAAATTATTGAAGAGTCAATTAATAATTTATAAAAGATGCCGGGTCCTTTTTTGGACTATTATCATAACCGGAAGCTTGGTGCTGTGTTACGAGACCAGAGGATCCTAAAACTAACCAGCAATAGATATTCACCAAGACAAATGGTTACTGAAACAAAAATTGATTTTAATTATCTTTAAACGTGAACACGGATTTACATTTTAACTTATCATTGTTTTACTACTTTAACTTAATTTACTTAACTTACCCCACTTCTAATTCTAAGTGCACGTGTGTTTAAGTTCAGAAAAGTTCTTTGGTTCATAGTCCAATCTCACTTCTCATTCCTCCAAGTCCACTTGTTGCAGGCCTTTCTTATACTGTGGACAGAATTGAACATGTATATAGTTTACCAGGCTTTGGTGCTCGAAAGGTAAATGATTACCACTCAGGAAGGTTCTTGTTGGTTTTCGGAGAGAGGTGTGTTGTTCAGGGAAGTATTACGGTGTTTTTGACTCAACGTACCTGCATCTGAATTCCATTATCTCTTCAAAAAAGTTCTGATAGCTTTAGCATGGAGCAGACCTGAACCAGGACTTTGCAGGTAGTTAAGGGAGTGTGTGGGCAGAGTTTGTTCTGGACCAACAATCTCACCAAATGACTCTGCTTGAAATCAACATTCAAACCATTTTGAGGAATACAACAAGAATTGTTCAACAAGAGCCTGGTGTTCCCTGAGGTGTTTTCTTTCAATACTTGAAATGATTTTTTTTTTAAAAACCCCGATAATATTCCTGATACAGATCTTTGTATTTAACTTGCAGGTTGCTATCTGTTGTTAACTTGGAGGCCTTTAATGGGGTGACTGAGTGGAATCTTTGCTTTAACCAAGCAGTTCTCTTGCAATTTTCCAGCTGTAGAATGTGTTGCAGTTGCTTGAAAGTTTAGCAAGTGGGATTATGATGTGAAATTGCAAGTCACAGCGTCATTTTTGTTTTTGAAAATGCAGATGTGAAAATTTCCTTAAGTTTACAGAGTAGACGTTGGGTCAAGCTGAGAAGACAGAGTTGGATGCCCATTTGGCGAATCGGCTGGGCAAAGCAGAAAGCACAAAACGAGGGACTGAAAAAATAATGAAGCAGACTGAAGTGACATTGAACCCAAACCCAGGTAAAGAATTTAATTTTGTGCTGTGTACTTAAGAGATCAAATGATTTGGGCTTTTAGTGGTGACCTATTTAAATGAAAAAACTCTGATTAGAATTGAAGTTTATGGAATGTTTGGAAGTTACCACAAAAAAATGGAGCATATAAATTAGATGTTGTAATTAAGATAAATGAACAATACAATGAGCCTGGTGTCACAGTATCTGACACAGTTTATTGTACATTACTGTTAAACATTCTCCTCAATGTGAACCTGGTGTCACAGTATCTGCTATAGTTTATCGTACATCTCGCTAAACATTCTCCCAACTGTGAACCCGGTGTCACAATATCTGACACAGTTTATCGTACATTACTGTTAAACCTTTTCACTGCTGTGAAGCCAATGTCACAGTAACGATCTCAGTCGTCCATACATCAGCATTAAACCTCTCTCCACTCTGAATCTGGTGTCACTTTGCCTGCCACTTTTTATTTTACATCACCGTTAAACCTTATTCCCATTGTGAACCTGGTGTCACAGTATCTGCTACAGTTTATTGCACATTACTGTTAAGCATTCTCCCCAATGTGAACCTGGTATCACAGTATCTGCTACAGTTTATTGTACATCATGTTAAACATTCTCCCCACTGTGAACCTGGTGTCACAGTATCTGACAGAGTTTTTTTTTTGAATTTTTTATTTTTCACACTATAAACCACATTGATCAAGATACATACATTTTCCTTTTCAAATATATACAGTGTCGTTTTCTCCCCCTCCTCCCTCTTTCCATCCCACCCTCCCTACCTCCCCTCCCATTCATTTAAAGTTCAGAATCTAAGATACATTAAACCCGTCAAACAATGTTGTCACTCAATAAAAATAAACAAGAAATTCCACTCAGTCAATTCTTTTCATTCTCTTCTCCTTCTGTCTCCTGTATGTTTTCTCTATTATGTTTCATGTATGGCTCCCATATTTGTTCAAATATTGTAATATTATTTCTTAAATTATATGTTATTTTTTCTAATGGAATACATTTATTAATTTCTATATACCATTGTTGTATTCTCAAGTTATCTTCTAATTTCCAGGCTGACATAATACATTTTTTTGCTACAGCTAGGGCTATCCTAACAAATCTTTTTTGTGCACCATCCAAATCAAGTCCAAATTCTTTGTTTTTTTATGTTACTTAGGAAGAAGATCTCTGGGTATTTTGGTATATTGCTTTTTGTGATTTTATTTAATATCTGGTTTAGATCTTCCCAAAATGTTTTCACTTTTTCACATGTCCAGATTGCATGAATTGTTGTTCCCATTTCCTTTTTACAGCGAAAATATCTGTCAGATACTGTTGGGTCCCCTTTATTTAACTTTTGAGGTGTAATGTATAGCCTGTGTATCCAGTTATATTGTATCATATGTAACCTCGTATTTATTGTATTTCTCATAGTTCCTAAGCATAACTTCTCCCATGTTTCCTTCTTTATCTTTATGTTTAGATCTTGTTCCCATTTTTGTTTAGTTTTACCATTTTTTTCCTCATTCTCCTTTTCTTGTAATTTAATATACATGTTTGTTATAATTTTTTTGATTATCATTGTGTCTGTAATCACATATTCAAAATTACTTCCCTCTGGTAACTTCAGACTGCTTCCCAATTTGTCCTTCAAGTAGGATTTCAGTTGGTAGTATGCCAACACTGTATCGTGAGTTATATTATATTTATCCTTCATTTGTTAAAAGGATAATAATTTATTTCCTGAAAAGCAATTTTCTATTCTTTTGATCCCTTTTTTCTCCCATTCTCTAAAGGAAAGGTTATCTATTGTAAAAGGGATTAGCTGATTTTGCGTCAGTATTAGTTTTGGTAGTTGGTAATTTGTTTTATTCCTTTCTAAATGAATCTTCTTCCAAATATTGAGTAGATGATGTAATACTGGAGAATTCCTAAGTTGTACCAATTTTTATTCCCATTTATATAATATATGTTCGGGTATCTTCTCCCCTATTTTATCTAGTTCTAATCTAGTCCAATCTGGCTTTTACCTTGTTTGATAAAAATCTGATAGGTATCTTAATTGTGTGGCTCTATAATAATTTTTAAAGTTTGGCAGTTGTAAGCCTCCTTGTTTATACCATTCTGTTAATTTATCTAGTGCTATCCTCGGTTTCCCCCCTTTCCATAAAATTTTCCTTATTATTTTCTTTAACTCCTTGAAGAATTTCTCCATCAAGTGTATTGGCAATGCCTGAAATAGGTATTGTACCCTTGGGAAAATGTTCATTTTAATACAGTTTATCCTTCCAATTAGTGTTAGTGGCAAGTCTTTCCAATGCTCTGAGTTGTCCTGTAATTTTTTCATTAGTGGATAATAATTGAGTTTATATAGATGGCCGAGGTTTTTATTTATTTGTATACCTAGGTATCGTATTGCTTGCTTTTGTCATCTGAATGGTGATTCTTTCTTAAATTTTGAGAAATCCACATTATTCATTGGCATTGCTTCACTTTTATTTGCGTTAATCTTGTATCCCGACACTTCTCCATATTCCTTCAATTTCTTCTGTAATTCTTTTATTGATATTTCTGGTTCTGTTATGTATACTATAACGTCATCTGCAAATAAACTGATTTTATATTCCTTGTCTTTTATTTTTATCCCTTTTATTTTATTTTCTGTTCTTATCAATTCTGCTAGTGGTTCTATAGCTAACGCGAACAATAAGGGTGATAGTGGGCATCCCTGCCTTGTTGATCTGCTTAAGTAAAATTGCTTTGATATATATCCATTTACTGTCACTTTCACCAATGGTCCTTTATATAATGCTTTAATCCAATTAATATATTTCTCTGGTAAACTGAATTTTTGTAATATTTTGAATAAATAATTTTATTCTACTCTGTCAAAGGCCTTCTCTGCGTCTAAAGCAACCGCTACTGTTGGAGTTTTATTTCTTTCGACTGCATGTATTAAGTTAATAAATTTACAAATATTGTCTGTTGTTCGTCTTTTTTTAATAGATCCAGTTTGGTCTAGATTTACTATTTTTGGTACATAGTCGGTTAATATGTTTGCTAATAGTTTAGCTATTATCTTATAATCTGTGTTAAGTAAAGATATTGGTCTATATGACGCTGGTGCGAGTGGATCTTTCCCTGTCTTTGGTATTACTGTAATTATAGCAGTTTTGCATGAATCTGGTAAGCTTTGTTTTTTATCAATTTGGTTGATTACTTCCAGGAGGGGAGGAATTAATAAATCTTTAAATGTTTTTTAAAATTCTATTGGGAATCCATCCTCTCCTGGTGTTTTATTATTTGGTAGAAAACTAACAAATTATTATCTCTTGTATTTCTACTATTTCAAATGGTTCTGTTAATTTACTTTGTTCCTCTATTTGTAATTTCGGTAGTTCAATTTTAGTTAAAAATTCATCTATTTTGTCTTCTTTCCCTTCGTTTTCAGTTTGGTATAATTGTTCGTAGAATTCTCTGAAGTTTTCATTAATCTCTGTTGGATTATATGTGATTTGTTTGTCTTTTTTCCTTGATGCCAATACTATTCTCTTAGCTTGTTCTGTCTTAAGCTGCCATGCTAGAATTTTGTGCGTTTTTTCCCCTAGTTCATAATATTTCTGTTTGGTCTTCATTATGTTCTTCTCCACCTTATATGTTTGTAGTGTTTCATATTTTATTTTTTTTATCTGCCAATTCTTTTCTTTTAGTTGTGTCTTCCTTCATTGCTAATTCTTTTTCTATATTTACTATTTCCCTTTCCAACTGCTCTGTTTCCTGATTGTAGTCCTTCTTCATCTTGGTTACATAACTTATTATTTGCCCTCTGATGAACGATTTCTTTGTGTCCCATAGTATAAACTTTTCTTTCACTGATTCCGTATTTATTCCAAAGTACATTTTAATTTGTCTTTCAATGAATTCTGTAAAATCCTGCCTTTTAAGTAGCATGGAGTTTAATCTCCATCTATACATTCTTGCAGGGATGTCATCTAACTCTATTGTCAATATCAGGGGTAGTGGTCCGATAATATTCTAGCTTTATATTCTGTTTTTCTAACTCTGTCTTGCATGTGAACTGATAACAGGAATAGGTCTATTCTTGAGTATGTTTTATGTCTACCCGAATAATATGAATATTCCTTTTCCTTTGGGTGTTGTTTCCTCCATATATCCAAAAGTTCCATTTCTTGCATCGATTTAATTATAAATTTGGTTACTTTGTTCTTTCTGTTAATTTTTTTCCCAGTTTTATCCATGTTTGAATCCAAATTAAGGTTGAAATCCCCTTCTATTAGTATGTTCCCTTGCGTGTCTGCTATCTTCAAAAAAATATCTTGCATAAATTTTTGATCTTCTTCATTAGGTGAATATACATTGAGTAAATTCCAAAACTCCGAATATATCCGACATTTTATCATTACATATCTCCCTGCTGGATCTATTTTTTCCTCTTCTATTTTAATTGGTACATTTTTACTGATTAATATAGCTACTCCTCTAGCTTTTGAATTATATGACATTGCTGTTACATGTCCTACCCAATCTCTCTTTAATTTCTTGTGCTCCATTTCAGTTAAGTGTGTTTCTTGCACGAATGCTATATCAATTTTTTCTTTTTTCAGTAAATTTAGTAGTTTCTTCCTTTTGATTTGGTTATGTTTTCCGTTAATATTTAAAGTCATATAGTTCAACATAGCCATTTCATACTTTGTTTATCTTCCCTTTCCGTTTCCTCATCATCACCTTTCCTTCTTATCCATTTCTGCTTTCTTTTTTTGAACACTTTATAAGACAACATTTCTAAAACATCAAACATTTCCCTTATTCTCCTATCTAAAATTTCTTCAACCCCACTATCCCCTCCCCTTCTTGAGTTGCCCTTTATCCCTTGTCGGGCAACCACATCTCCCCTCTCCATTTGGATTTGCGAATTCAATCGCAAGCGTCAACTGATTTCGCAGTGACCGCATCTCCTCCCCACCCAGCCCCCCCCAGAAAAGACTTCAATTTTCATTTAAAGCAAAGGTCACTCTTTTAATTCCCTCTTTACTTCCTCTCTTCCCTTTCTTTCCCTTATTAATTCTTATCTATACTCTATATATTTTCTTTTAAATACACATACACTCATGTACACACACACTCACACACACATATATTTATATATACATATATATATATTACCCACATACACGCATACATATAGTTTGTGGTCATTTTTGCTCTCGTTACATGTCTTCATCTCTCTGTCTATTTTGTAGTTGTTCTGCAAATTTTTGTGCTTCCTCCGGATCCGAGAATACTCTGTTTTGCTGCCCTGGAATAACTATTTTAAGTACCGCTGGGTACTTTAGCATAAATTTATATCCTTTTTTCCATAGGATCGCTTTTGCTGTATTAAACTCCTTTCTCTTCTTCAGGAGTTCAAAACTTATGTCTGGATAGAAAAAAAAAATTGACATTTGTATTCCAATGGCTTTTTGTCTTCTCTTATTTTCTTCATTGGTTTCTCCAATATATTTTCTCTTGTATATCTTAGGAATTTTAATAAAATGGATCTTGGTTTTTGTTGTGGCTGTGGTTTAGGGGCTAATGTTCTATGTGCCCTTTCTATTTCCATTTCTTCCTGTAATTCTGGTCTTCCTAGGACCCTGGGGATCCAATCTTTTATAAATTCTCTCATATTCTTGCCTTCTTCATCTTCCTTAAGGCCCACTATCTTTATATTATTTCTTCTATTATAATTTTCCATTATATCTATCTTCTGAGCTAACAGCTCTTGTGTCTCTTTAACTTTTTTATTAGATTCTTCTAATTTCTTTTTTAAGTCCTCTACTTCCATTTCTATGGCTGTTTCTCATTCTTCCACCTTGTCCACTCTTTTTCCTATATCTGACATGACCATCTCTAATCTATTCATTTTTTCTTCTGTACTTTTAATTCTTCTTTTTATTTCACTAAATTCTTGTAATTGCCATTCTTTTACTGATTCCATATATTCTTTAAAAAAATATATATCCATTGTCTTGCCTTTCCCTTCTTCTTCCATTTCTCTATGTTCTTCTTCTTCTTCCTCTGGGTTGGTCATCTGTTGTTCCCTTGTTTTCTTTTTACTCTCTTCTTTCTTGTTCTCATTGTTTTCTGTGTTCTCTTCCTGTTGCTGTGTTGCAGCTGTCATTCTCAGCTGTGGAGATTGACTCCTCAGCTGGTCCCCCCTCCCGTCAGTGTTTTTTTTTGACTTGCGCACTTTTGCTTGGCTCCGCGAGCCATTTTTGTACTCCCGAGCTTGGGACTTCGACTGACCTGAGAGAGTGGGCTTCTCTCTCCACAGCGGGCTTCCTTGGACAGGTAAGGCCTTCACCTTCTTCTTCCAATGTCTTTTCTTCTTCTCTTCTTCCCGTTGCTTTTGACTTTTCTCTCTTCGCTGCCATTTTCTTCACACCTTTACTTTCACTTTATTTTAATTTTCGTGTTTGTGCCTTTGTGTTTTCTGGTTTTTTTTAAACTTTTCCGGAGAGGGCTGGAGTTCCCCGACTGGCCACTACACCATCACGTGACTCCTCCATCTGACACAGTTTATCGAACATTACTGTTGAACATTCTCCACAATGTGAACCTGGTGTCACAGTATCTGCTACAGTTTATTGTACATCATGTTAAACATTCTCCCTACTGTGAACCTCGTGTCACAGTATCTGACACAGTTTATCGTACATTACTGTTAAACATTCTCCCCACTATGAACCTGGTGTCACAGCATCTGACACAGTTTAATGTACATCTCGTTAAACATTCTCCCCACTGTGAACCTGGTGTCACAGTATCTGACACAGTTTATCGTACATTACTGTTAAACCTTCTCACTGCTGTGAAGCCAATGTCACAGTAACGATCTCAGTCGTCCATACATCAGCATTAAACCTCTCTCCACTGTGAATCTGGTGTCACTTTGCCTGCCACATTTTATTTTACATCACCGTTAAACCTTATTCCCATTGTGAACCTGGTGTCACAGTATCTACCACAGTTTATTTTACATCACCGTTAAATCTTATTCAAATTGTGAACCTGGTGTCAGAATATCTGACACAGTTTATCGGACATTACTGTTAAACATTCTCCCCAATGTGAACCTGGTGTCACAGTATCTGCTACAGTTTATTGTACATCATGTTAAACATTCTCCCCACTGTGAACCTGGAGTCACAGTATCTGACACAGTTTATCGTACATTACTGTTAAACATTCTCCCCACTATGAACCTGGTGTCACAGCATCTGACACAGTTTATTGTACATTACTGTTAAACCTTCTGACGACTGTGAATCTTGTCTCACAGTTTCTGCCTCAGTCGAGTGTACATCACGTTAAACATTCTCCCCAATGTGAACCATTTGTTTCTGTTTCTGCCACAGTTTATCGTACATCACAGTTAAACCTTCTCCCGACTGTGAACTCGGTTTTACTTTATCTCCAACAGTTTACCGTATACCACCGTTAAACCTTCTCCCAATGTGAAAGTGGTTTTCACAGTATCTGACACAGTTTATAGAACATCACTGTTAAACCTTCTCATGACTGTGAATCCTGTCTCACAGTTTCTGCCTCAGTCAAGTGTATCAATTACCAAAACTAATATTGACGCAAAATAAGTTACTCCCTTTTACAATAGATAACCTTTCCTTTAGAGAATGGGAAAAAAAAGGGATTAAAAGAATAGAAAATTGTTTTTCAGGAAGTAGATTCTTATCCTTTGAACAAGTGAGAGATAAGTACAATATAACTGGAGATACAGCGCTGGCATATTACCAATTGAGATCCTACTTGAAGGATAAATTAGGAAGCAGTTTGAGTTTGCCAGAGGGAAGTAACCTTGAATATGTGATTACAGATACAATGTTAATCAAAAGATTTATAACAAATATGTATATTAAACTGCAAGAAAAGGAAAATGAGGAAACAAATGGTAAAACTAAACAAAAATGGGAACAAGATTTAAATATAAAGATAAAAAAGGAAACATGGGAGAAATTATGTTCTGGAACGATGAGAAATACAATAAATACGAGGCTACGTTTGATACAATATAACTGGTTACACAGACTAAACATTATACCTCAAAAGTTAAATAAATGGGACCCAACAGTATCTGATAGATGTTTTCAATGTAAAAAAGAAATGGGAACAACAATTCATGCAAGCTGGACATGTGAGAAAGTAGAAAAATTTTGGGAAGATCTCAATCAGATATTAAATAAAATAACAGAAAACAATATACCAAAGAATCCAGAGATCTTTCTCCTAAGTAACATAAAGAACAAAGAATTTGGAATTGATTTGGAGGATGCACAAAAAAGATTTGTTAAGATAGCTCTAGCCGTAGCAAAAAAATGTATTATGTCAACCTGGAAATTGGAAGATAATCTGAAAATACAACAATGGTATATAGAAATGAATAAATGTATTCCATTAGAAAAAATTACATATAGTTTAAGAAATAATATTGAAATATTCGAACAAATATGGGAGCATTACATTAAATACAATAGCGAAAACCTACCGGGGACAATCATTACCTAAGTTGATGGAAGGAGAAGGAAAGAAAAGAATGGACTCAGTAGAATTTCTGGTGTATTTTTGTTGAATGACATTGTCTGACTGGTTTAATGTAACCTAGATTTTATACCTTAAATGGATGGGAGGGGGGGGGTGGGGGGATGGGTTGGGAGGAGGGAGGGGGGGGGAGAAAATGTCACTGTGTATGTGTGAAAAGGAAAAAGTGTGTATCATGGCTAATGTGATTTATGGTGTGAAAAATAAAAAAATTAAAAAAAACATTAAACTTTCTCTTCCCTGTGAACCTGGTGTTACTTTCTTTCTTTGGCTTGGCTTCGCAGATGAAGATTTATGGAGGGGTAAATGTCCACGTCAGCTGCAAGCTCGTTGGTGATTGACAAGTCCGATGCGGGACAGGCAGGCATGGTTGCAGCGGTTGCAAGGGAAAATTGGTTGGTTGGGGTTGGGTGTTGGGTTTTTCCTCCTTTGTTTTTTGTCAGTGAGGTGGACTCTGCGGTCTTCTTCAAAGGAGGTTGCTGCCCGCCGAACTGTGAGGCACCAAGATGCACGGTTTGAGGCGATATCAGCCCACTGGCGGTGGTCAATGTCGCAGGCACCAAGAGATTTCTTTAGGCAGTCCTTGTACCTTTTCTTTGGTGCACCTCTGTCACGGTGGCCAGTGGAGAGCTCGCCATATAACACGATCTTGGGAAGGCGATGGTCCTCCATTCTGGAGACGTGACCCACCCAGTGCAGTTGGGTCTTCAGCAGCGTGGATTCGATGCTTGCAGACTCTGCCAGCTCGAGTAATTCGATATTGGTGATGAAGTCACTCCAATGAATGTTGAGGATGGAGCGGAGACAGCACTGATGGAAGCGTTCTAGGAGCTGTGGGTGATGCCGGTGTAGTACCCATGAATTGGAGCCGAACAGGAGCATGTGTATGACAACGGCTCTGTACACACTGATCTTTGTGTGCTTCTTCAGATGGTTGCTTTTCCAGACTCTTTTGTGTGGTCTTCCAAAGGTGCTATTTGCCTTGGCAAGTCTGTTGTCTATCTCGTTGTCGATCCTTGCATCAGATGAAATGGTGCAGCCGAGGTAGGTAAACTGGTTGAACGTTTTGAGTTCTGTGTGCCCGATGGAGATGTGGGGGGGGTGGGGGGCTGGTAGCCATGGTGGGGATCTGGCTGATGGAGGACCTCAGTTTTCTTCAGGCTGACTTCCAGGCCAAACATTTTGGCAGTTTCCGCAAAACAGGACGTCAAGCGCTGAAGAGCTGGCTCTGAATGGGCAACTAAAGCAGCATTATCTGCAAAGAGTAGTTCACGGACAAGTTGCTTTTGTGTCTTGGTGTGAGCTTTCAGGCGCCTCAGATTGAAGAGACTGCCATCCGTGCGGAACCGGATGTAAACAGCGTCTTCATTGTTGAAGTCTTTCATGGCTTCTTTCAGCAACATGCTGAAGAAGATAGTAAAGATGATTTAACGATGATGTACGGTAAATTGAGATAGATACTGTGACATCTGGTGCACAGTGGGGAATAAGGTTTAATAGTGATGTACGGTAGACTGAGGCAGATACTGTGACACTGTGACACTGGTGTTACAGTACCTACCTAAGTCAACTGTTCATCACCGTTAAACATTCTCCCCACTGTGAACCTGGTGTCACGGTATTTGACACAGTTTATCGTATATTACTGTTAAACATTCTCACCAATGTGAACCTGGTGTCACAGTATCTGACACAGTTTATCGTACATTAAGTTAAATCTTCTCCCCCCTGTGAACCCGGTGTCACAGTACCTACCATAGTTCATTGAACCTCACTATTAAACTGTCTCACTAATGTGTACCCGGTTTCACAGTATCCATCACAGTCCACCGTACATCGCCGTTAAACCTTCTCACAACTGTGAACTCATTGTCACAATATCTGCCATATCTACCATACATTAAGTTAAACGTTCTCCCCAATGTGAACCATTTGTCACTGCTTCTGCCATAGTTTATCGTACATCACAGTTAAACCTTTTCACTGCTGTGAACCCATTGTCTCAGTATCTATCTCATTATCATTAAACCTTCTCCCGACTGTGAACTTGCTGTCACTTTATCTGACACAGTTTATCGTACATTAGTGTTAAACCTTCTCACTGCTGTTAACCCAGTGTCACAGTGTTTGTGACAGTTTTTCGTACATCTCTGTGAAACATTCTCCCCACTGTGAAGCTGGGGTCAGTTTACCTGCCTCAGACTGCCAGATACAGCACCAATTGCTCTCAGCCAAAGGTGCTGTAGTTGAGTCCGTGTGGCCAGAGGTGTCTGCTCAAGAAGGCCAGGGGCTGCCATTGCCCTTCAATGAATTGCTCCATTGCGCCCCCTACTGCTGTGCTGGAAGCACCTACTGTGAGAGTGGTGGGTGTCTCTGGCCTGGTGTCTACCAGAAGGATTGTGTTGGCCAGTGCATCTTTGGCCCTCTGGAACATCTCCAAATCCTCATTGTCCCAGGTAATGTCTTTACCTTTCTCCGCATGATGTGGGCCACTACTGGTATGAATTGGTTATAAAAATTAATTGTACTGGTGAATTTATGGCGTGTTTGGGTAAGCACTGAACAGCCTCTACCTTTTCAAGCAGGGGCTTAGTTCCGTGCCGGTTGATTTGATGCCCCAGGAAGTCAAACATTTCCAGCCTGAACTGGCACTAAGTAAGGTTTATAGTAAGTCCAAATTCCTGCAGCCGGGCGCACAGTTGCCTTAGGTGGTCTCTGTTTAGCTTCATTGCCACCATCTGGATATCTTGTGGTTACTGCCACCCTCTGCTGTTGGAGAATATATTTCTTGGTCAATGTGACTAAGAGCCCCTTAAATGCCCTTAATGTTTTGGCCTTCACTCCTGGCAAGGCATTCCCCCGCATGAATAGGGAAACTGTTTTGGGAATTGCCAGGGTGGAGGTGTGGGGATGGGCCACACCTGCCCCACGTGCAGCAGTACTGAGAGTTCCTTGCACCTTTCAACTGATGATCAGGTTTTATCCGATTGACCTCTGATTGCATCTCTGAGTTTCTCCCTGCCTCCTGGATCTGGGGGATTCGGTACTGCTCCCCATCTCCTTGAGTTGGTGCTTTGTTCTCCACCAGCCCCACAAGACAACCAAGACCTTTGGATGGAGGGCAGAGGTGCAGAGAGATCAGTGAGAACACGGGTAGGGGTCCATCCAGGTGCCTGATAACAGGAGGAAACCAAGGGGGAAGGAGGATGCAGGACATTAATTAGCAGGACATTGCGAGAGAGTGGATTCCTCGAACTCTTGAGGGGAGAAGGTGCTGATCGATCCATCGGTTTAGGTGGGGCAGGGTATAGACATGGCAGCTGACTGGAATTGTCAGCGGGATACTGAGACTTGGGAGAGGAGGGGAGGGTGCAGTAGTGTTCTGACGAGAGAGTGCTGAGGGAGAGGCAACATGGGTGGAACCTCAAGGTAAGGGACCCCTGATTGTTTGCAGGGATGGGATTTGTAAATAGACTCATAGATATCCAGCACAGAGCATCTTTGTCCCCCTGCCATCAGGAAGGAGATATGGAGGTATAAAAGCCAGACAGCTTCTTCCCACAGGCCATGAGATTGACAAGGCAACATGAGCTGGCTGGGAGCAAAGAATGAAAAGGGGGAGAGGAATATGGACTGATTGCAACAGCTCAGGCAGCAGGAGAGAGGGGCCAAAGGGCCAGTTTCTGTGTTGTCTATCTGGACCAGCCTTTTGAGTTCAAGCTTAAAAAAACCCAACCATTTTTTAATTTAATAATAACGGTACAGAATGAATCAAGAGACAAGATGTCTGTCCAGCAGCGAGCATCGAAGGCACTTCCTGAAACCGAGGCTCTGAAACTACAGGGAGGTTCTGGTCGGAATGAGGCCCGACTTCTGCTAGAAGGAGGAGAGGAGAAGCAGGGATAATGTAGGGGAATGGGTGGGGAAGGGAGGGGGTAGAGATACCTTCCTCCATTCACCTCCCCTTTTCTCCACCCCGTTCTCTGTCCTGGGTAAACTTGTACCTCTCTTTGTTCATTTTAGATTGGTCACAGTGTTCGAGCTACCAAAAGAAAATAGACATCCACACCGAGAGCAGTTCAGTTTAAACTAATTTTTATTACAAATTCAAAAGCTGATTTCAAACTACAATATGCAAGCCCTTCCCAATTATACTTATCAACGCCTGCACTGGCCCCAAGTGCCAAAGCAAGGCAATGACTGCACACTTGTAATAGGTTGTCGGGGCGCCGGTTGCAGTTTCTCCACCTCCCTGACTGGGAAATTAGCTGGACTCTAGAAGTTCTTCTTGCTGAAAGATGTTGCCACCTCTCGGAGAGTCTCAAACTTCAGCAGCGGGACCATGGCTTATATTACCCAAAAACTGCTTACCCAAGCATCTATTCCCAGCACAGTAAGAAAGATAAGCAAGCAAGCTAGCATGTTAGGCTTCTAACATAATTTTCAGCTTATCACTTTGAATACAATGGTTATTTTGCATCAAGGCTAGGCCTCTGACAGTCTGTGACCAAAACAAGCAGGAAGATTAAATGTTCTTGGTACACAGATGTCCTTTTGTCAGATAACTGCATCTCTGGCCCCTCAGTGGAATTTAGCTTAAGTATGCAGATTCTTAAAAAAACAAGCAGGTTCTCAGCCTTGCAGAAGCAAAGATTGCAAAAGTAAAAAAAAACACGGTTTAAATCTTCCATTACATTCCCCTCCCCATTCGCCTGCCCATTACCCTCCCCATTTCCTTCCCCCGCTCGCCTCCCGGTTCCCCTCCCCCTTCCCATTCCCCTACTCCTAACTCTAACCCCTAACAAACCCTAACCTTAACACTACCAATACCCCCATCAATACTCCACGTCCCCTAACTCTACCCCTATCCCATCCACTAACTCTATCTCTACCCCTACGCCGTCCCCTAACCCCAACCCAAATACTACCCATCTTCCTCTAACCCAAACACTCACCCCACCTCTATCTCCTACTCCTACCCCCTTCCACTAAACCTAATACAAACCCACTTCCCCAAACTCTAAACCTAACCCTAACCTAGACCTAATTCTAGCCCATGTCTCCTAACCCTAACCTTGATGTTATCTCTATCCCCGCCCTAACCCTTACTCTCACCCAACCCAAGCCTAAATCCTACCCCTATCCCCTACACATATCCCCTTCCCGAAACCATACCCCTTACCCCTATCCCATACCCACACCCCCAAGCCTACCCCTTACTCACCCCGCTTCCATTACCCCCTTTCTCCTATCCCCCTTCCCCTACCACTCCTTCCCCTAGGTTAGGGTAGGAAGGGGAAAGGGGGAGGGGGAAGGGGAGGTGAAGGGAGGAGGGCTGGGGTTAGGGCATAGGTGTGAGGTAAGGGGGTTGGGATGGAGGAGGTGTGGGAGAGAAAGGGGGCATGGAAGATGCAGGGAATTGGGTTGGCAGGGCCAGAGGGAGAAGAAGGGGAGAGATTCAGGCCATCATGATGTTGTCCATCCTCTGTTCAGCTGGGATGCGAGGTTCTTCAGTACTCGTGTCTTGTCTCTGAGATCACTCCTTCTGGGAAGAGAAATACGAGTGATAGAGATGCTGTCTCCGAGGCCTGATCATAATGATTTTGGAGGGTCCCAACTCTTCCCACATCACCACCCTCCCTACCCCTACACACTAGGGCCTTTCCACTTCCTCTGCTTTACCTGAGGAAGTGTGTTTTTGAGAAAAGCACAATCTATCTGTGCAGAGCTCAGAGCACCGTGTCCCCATCAGGCAACACCCTGGTTCACCACTACATGGCAGCAAGATCCTGGACAAATCATGGATGGATCAGTCGAGTCCCTTCAGCTGACCCATCTGAACCAACCCCACAACAATATTACCCTTCCCTCCCTCACACCAGTACCCTCTGTTTTTCTTTTATTCCTGTCCCCATATTAAAATGTTTTATATGCCTTTTTTGGACCAGCCTTCTTTAAATCAAATATTATAACAATTAATATCAAATCACAATGTTACAGTGTTTACAAATATATGTTGATAACATATAAAAAAGAAAAGAAAGGAAAAGAAACTAAGATATGACTGTCGTGGTGGCTACTCTGTTTCTGAATGACCTCACAACCAGACGGGTTGAGTTCAGTGAGCAAAAACTCCTTTATTCAGGTCTGCCTGGCTGGTCTTATGCTCCCATCCTGGACCTGGCTGAGAAGCACACCGGGGGCCCTGACTTCGTTGGGGGGTCATGTGGGCCGCAGGTTGCGGGCTTCTGAGTCTAGTGCCGAGGTCGGGGAGAATCCCCTGACAGTGCCATTTTGGCTGGCTGCCCCGCCATGTGCGTGACATGAGGGGCTAGATCGCCTGCTTCATGGCTTGCCGCCACACAGCCCCCCCAGAACCGGCGCCAATGGCCTTTTTTGCCGGGCGGCCTCGCTTCTTGGGTTGAGCCGTGACCACTGGCTCGTTGGGTCGAGGTGTGCTGTCTTTAATCTGTTCACAGTAAACAGTTCCCTCTTACCACTGATGTCTGGTGTGAAGGTGGATCCGGAATGCTAGATGACTCTGTACGGCCCTTCATATGGTCTTTGAAGGAGTGCTGTGGAAGGGCCTCATCTGATAAATACATCCTATGCGGAATACAGCTCACTGAGGATGTAAGAGGCGTGTGTGCCATGTCTGGGCGGTGATGAAGGTGTGAAGGAGTCCAACTGGGCCCAGAGGCGGAGAAGTAAACTGTGCAGTGACTGTTGCAGGTTGTTAGGTTCATTGATAAACTCACCAGGCAGGGCTAGTGGTTTACCGTAGACCAGATCAGCAGATGACATCTGCAGGTCTTCTTTGGGTGTCGAGCAGATTCCCAGGAGTACACAAGGCAGCTCATCCACCGAGTTGGGGCCGGTGAGGCAGGCCATAAGTGCCGACTTAAGGTGGCAATGCAATCGTTCGACCAGTCCATTGGCAAGTGGGTGATAGGCCGTTGTGTGATGCAGCCCAACTCCCAGTCTGTTGGTGAGCTGTGCCCAGAGTGCAGAGGTGAACTGCGTGCCACATTCGCTGGTGAGGTGGGCCAGGACGCCGAACCAGGTAACCCAACCGACCAAAAGTGCTTGGGAGTAGGAGTCCGTAGAGGCATCTGGCATCAAGATCACCTCAGGCCAACGAGTGGTGCAGTCTACCACTGTGAAAAGGTAACAGTTACTTCAGGAAATGGGTAAGGGGCTGGCAATGTCCACATGTATGTGGCTGAAACGTTCTCGGACGTGTTCAAAATCCTGCACGGGCATTCTGGTGTGGCTGTGTGCCTTGGAAAGCTGGCAATGGGTGCAGGTTCTGGCCCAGTCCACAATCTCCTTTCGAAGCCCGTGCCAAACGAAGTATTCTGCCACCATATGAACCTTGGAGCTGATGGAAGGGTGGAAAAGGTCATGGATATGGTGAAGATTTGCCTGCGCCACTGCTGGGGAACCACTGGACGCAGGGTACTCATCACTGAGAGGATTCGGGAGGATCTGGAACCGCAGGCCCAAGATGGCAGTCCTGAAGGCCTGTATCTCCTCGTCGGACTTCTGATCTGGGCCAAGCAGGTCGTAGTCTAGGCTGGGTATCAGTGAGCAAATGGCCGGTTGGGAGACGGCTTCAGTGACCTCATTGTCTTTCCCTGCCTTGTGCTGAATGTGGGTGGTGAACTCCGATACAAAGGACAGGTGATGGTGTAAGTGGGCCGACCAGGGATCTCTAGCTATAGCGAGAGCCTGAGTGAGGGGTTTGTGGTCGGTATAAATGGTGAAAGGCTTTCTGGGAGGGGAAATGAGGCACAGCAAGGTACATGCCCATCCACTCATGGTTGAAAGCACTATACTTGCGGTCTTGCGGATGAAGAAGTTGGCTAAAGAATTCCAGTGGTTTCCACTGTCCATTAACCTGCTGCTCCAAGACAGTACCAATGGCAGTGGCAGAGGCATCGAGGGAGAGCACCATAGGAAGGTCGGTACGTGGGTGGAGGAGCAGGGTAGCCTTCACGAGGGCAACCTTCGTGGCTTTGAATGCCCTGGAGTCCAGGCGAGTATCTTGTCCTTGGCGAAGAGTGGCTGCATGATGTGTGCAGCTCCTGGAATGAATCGGTTATAGAAGTTGACCATACCTGCGAACTCTTGTAGCCCCTTGAGGTTGTCCGGGCAAGGACAATCACTGATTGCAGTGACCTTCATAGCAGTTGGTGTAGCTCCTTCGGCCATGATGATGTGGGCCTGAAACTGCATGGACTGTTTCCGGAACTGGCATTTGGCCAGGTTGATTGTTAGGCCAGATTCGGCCAGTCGGGAGAAGAGGGTGTGCAGGTGAGACTTGATTTGTGCCCAGTCTCTGCTGGTGACAAGAATGTCATCCAGATAAATGAACATGAAATTCAAATCCCTGCGCACCGTATTCATGACATGCTGGAAGGTCTGGGTGATGTTCTTGAGCTCGAAAGGCATGCGTAGAAATTTGAACTAGCTGAAGGGGGATGTCCTCAGGCTACGATGGGATTTGATGAAACATGCGCACCAGATCGACCTTGGAGAATACGCTCGCGCCATGCAGATTGGCCGTAAAATCCTGAATGAGAAGGATGGGGTAATGGTCAGGTACTGTCATGTCATTAAGCCATTGATAATCTCTGTAAGGGCACCAGCCACCAGAGGCTCTGGACCAGGTGGAGTGGCGAGGCCCCAGTTCCTGTAGATGCGAGAACTCCTCTTTCGCTATCTGGAGCTTATCCGGCAGGTTTAACAGTAATGTACAATAAGCTGTATCAGATACTATGACACGAGGTTCACAATGGGGAGAATATTTAACAGTGATATACGTTAGACTTTGGCAGATACTGTGACATCAAGTTCACAGTAGTAAGAAGGTGTAACAGTAATGCACAATAAGCTGTGGTTGATACCGTGATACCAGGTACACAGTTAGAAGAAGGTTTTAAGGTGATGAAATATTAACTGTGGCAGATAAAGTGACACCAGGTTCACATTGGGGAGAAGTTTATGGTGATGTATGGAAGACTGACGCAGATAAGGTGACACCGCATTCACATTGAGGAGAAGGTATATCAGTGATGTACAATAAACTGTGGAATATACTGTGACTCCAAGTTTACAGTGGGGAGAAGGTTGAACTCTGATGTACGATAAATGGTGGGAAAAACAGTGAAAAATTGGTCAACATGGGGAGAATGTTTAACGGTGATGTACAATCGACATTGGCAGATACTGTGACACCGTGTTCACAGTATTGAGAAGGGTTAACAGAGATGTGTGGTAGAATAAGGCAGATAATATAACTCCTGGTTTACAGTGGTGAGAAGGTTTTAAAATGATGTACAATAAACTGTGGCAGATACTGTGAAATCTGGTTCACAATGGGGAGGGGGTTAATGGTGATGTACGGGAGACTACATAGATACGTTGATACTGGGCTCAGAGTGGGAAAAGAAGGTTTATTGGTGATGTATGGGAAACTGAGGCAGTTACTGTGACACTGGGTTCATAGTGGGGAAATTGTTTAACAGAGCTGTACGATAACCTTTGGCAAACACAGTGACACCAGGTTCAAATGGGGGAAAATGCTTAACGGTGATGTACAATAAATTGTGGCAGATACAATAACACCAGGCTCACATTGGGAAGAAAGTTTACTGATGATGTACAGTAGACTTTGGCAGACTCTGTAACACCAAGTTCACAGTAGTGAGAAGGTATAATAGTTATTTACGATAAACTATGGCAGATACAGTTAAAACGGTCTCACACTGGGGAGAAGGTTTAATGGTGATGTGTCGTAAACTTAGGCTGATACTTTAACACCAAGTTAACAGGGGGAGAATGTTTAATGTTGATTAAAGGTAGACTGAGGCAGAAACTGAGAGACAGCATTCACAGTAATGTGAAGGTTTAACAGTGATATACTATAAACTGTGTCAGATACTGTGACAAGATGGCGCAGAGGGTAGACGTGTGGTTCGACCCTTCCCCAGTTAGACTATTAAATGCTCAATTTAAAAAGTTGTAAAAGTGATTAAAAATACTGTTTATAGACTTTTGAATAGTGGAGGATTGAAATAGCTGCAAATGTGAAAAAAAGTGAAAACTCAGTTACAGAAGAAATTACCTTACAAAAGTGTTGAAGAATCGAGGCCAAGTTCAAGTTGAAGCAATGGAGTCGTTGACTGGAGTCCCCAAACCACAGAAGACTCCTGCCCGGCTTAGTATTACAGCACCGCCATCTTGTGAAATCGCAAGATGGTGCAGGCTCAGCGATGACTTTGACCGGTTTCAACTCATACACTCGTTAACTCGGGCACGAGGGCGGGCCAGCTGAGTGAGGACAGGCCTGCGTGCCTGCAGCTTTGCCTGGTGGTCCGGGGGTGCGCAGTGTAGCGTCGGAAGATGCACCTGCGCGGTGGGTGGCCCGACCAGGCATGCGCCATGCGTCGAAGGTCCACGAACCTTTGGAGAAGGTGTGGGCTATGGGGGAACCCGAACGATGGCCAGTTGACGAGGTAGGCATGCTGTTGTCGGGTGTCCAGACCCACAGCCGCACTGGAAGAGGACCTACGGCTTTGGAGGAAGAAGAGAGCTCAACTTCATTAGAGTTTGAAGAACTGGGGACTGAGGCAAAAGTCGGTCGGCCTCAAAGGGAGGTGATGGATCCTGGACTGGATTCTGTGTTTCCAATTCTGGAAGGGATTGCTCAGCTCATGGAAGGTATGGCAAATAAATCAATGCAGATGACTCATCAGATGACTCAAGGATTTCTGGAAATGAAAACTCAAATGAACACTGTGTGTGAAGAAATAACTTTTATGAAGGAAGATATTAATGTCGTTAAGAGTGATGTTACGAGATGGACACGATCAGTGGATACTGTGCAAGATCATTTTAAAAAGATTGACGAGGCTTTCTTTAATGCAAGAGTCAAGTGGAGCGTAATAGAGAAAAAATGGAAATAGTGGATGATCCTTTTGTAGATTGGGGGATTCAGAAGAAGGAATTATTGAAGAAGTTTGACTCATTAGAAAACTAAAGTCATAGAAATAATGTTAAGATAGTAGGTCTTCCGGAAGATATGCAAGGTTCGGATCCGGTGAAGGTTTTGAAGAAATGATTCCCAGAAGTGTTGGGCAGGTAATTCATTCCAGATGGACTGGAATTAGATCGAGCGAACAGAGCATTAAGGAAGAAACCGTTTCCAGGCCAATTACCACGAGCAGGTTTGATTCGCTGTTTTAAATATCAAGACAGAGAGATGATCCTCCGATTGGTGGTGCAGAAAACATGGCAAAATCGGGCTCCACTGATGGTTCAAAATAATAGGGTTTTTTAAAATGCAGATCTGAGTCAAGAAATTATCAGAAGAGACCGAGAATTTAATTCAGCCTAAGAAGTATTGTGGCAAAAGGGATATAAATTTGCTTTTCGTTATGCGGCAGTATTGAAAGATTTTTATGGGAATTTTTAATCTCAGTTTTTTGAAAATGACCATGATGCTTTAATATTTGCTAATTCATTGCCAGATGTACAAGGAAATGGGCGATCGTCACCATTGTCACCGAAGAGAAGGGTCAATGGGAATGGGATTGGAAAATATAGAAAGAATGAGAAAAAAGTTGAATTGATGCAAAGTCTTCTCGATATTGAAGATCCGGACAATAATTGGGACTGGAATCATTGGGTCGAATGTTTTTGTTTCAGTACTTTGTGAAAGTCTGACTGGGGGTGGGTGACACTGAGTCCTTTAGTCACTTGTGGACTTCACCACACCCAGATTTTTAGGGGGCTACTACTTTTGAGTAGCTTGTTTTGGGATTGATTTTTCTCTTTTTTTTTGGAATTTTTAAAATAGGTGGGGATTCGAATACAGCGAGACTTAGAAGGGAAGCATTATTTTATAGTAGGATTCACATTCGTGAGAAGGTTTAACAGTGATATACTATGAACTGTGTCAGATATTGTGACACCAGGTTCACAGGGGGATCAGATTTAACGGTGATGTATGGTATGTTGAGGGAGATAATGTGACTCCAGGTGCACAGTGAGGATAAGGTTTAATGGTGATGTACTGTAGTCTGATGCAGATACAGTGACACCAGGTTCAGAATTGTAGAGGGTTTAACGATGATGTACAGTAGACTGAGACAGATACTGTGACACTGGATTCACAGCAATGAGAATGTTGAATAGTAATGTCGATAAACTGTGTCAGATACTGTGACACTAGGTTCACAGTGGGGAGAAAGTTTAACAGTCATGTACAGTAGACTGAGGTAGATATTGTGACACCAGGTTCACATGGGAATAAGGTTTAACGGTGATGTATGGTATGTTGAGATAGATAATGTGACACCAGGTGCACAGTGGGGATAAGGTTTAATGGTGATGTACTGTAGACTGAGGCAGATTCAGTGACACCAGGTTCACAGCGGGGAGGTGGTTTTATGGTGATGTAAGGTAGACTTTGGCAGATACTGTGACACCGAGTTTACAGAAGTAAGAAGGTTTAACTGTGATGTACAATAAACTGTGTCAGTTAATGAGACACCAGATTCACAGTGGGAATCAGGTTTAACAGTGATGTATGGAAGGCTGTGGCAGAAACTTTGACACATGGTTCACAATGGGGGGAGGTTGATCACTGATGTATGATAAACCGTGGAAGATACTGTGACACCAGGTTCACATGGGAATAAGGTTTAACGATGATGTATGGTATGTTGAGATAGATAATGTGACACCAGGTGCACAGTGGGGATAATGTTTTAAGGTGATGTACGGTAGACTGAGGCAGAAACTGTGAGACAGGATTCACATTTGTGAGAAGTTTAACAGTGATGTACTATAAACTGTGTCAGATACTGTGACGCCAGGTGCACAGTGGGTATAAGGTTTAACGATGATGTACGGTAGACTGAGTCAGATACTGTTACTCCGGGTTTTCAGTAGTGAGAAGGTTTAAAAGTTATGTACAATAAACTGTGGCAGATACTGTGAAAGCAGGTTTACTATGGGAATAAGGTTTAACGGTGATAAAAAAAAATAAAATGTGGCAGATAAAGTGACAGAAGTTTCACTGTAAGAAGAAGGTTTAACGGTGATGTAAAATAAAATGTGACAGCTAAAGTGACACCAGGTTCACATTGGGGAGAGGTTTAATGGTGATGTACGGAAAACTGAGGCAGATACTGTGACACCAGGTTCACAGTGGGGAGAATGTTTAACATGATGTACAATAAACTGTAGCAGATACTGTGATACCAGGTTCACATTGGGGAGAATGCTTAACAGTAATGTGCAATAAACTGTAGCAGATACTGTGACACCAGGTTCACAATTTGAATAAGATTTAACGGTGATGTAAAATAAACTGTGGCAGATACTGTGATACCAGGTTCACAATGGGAATAAGGTTTAACGGTGATGTAAAATAAAAAGTGGCAGGCAAAGTGACACCAGATTCAGAGTGGAGAGAGGTTTAATGCTGATGTATGGACGACTGAGATCGTTACTGTGACATTGGCTTCACAGCAGTGAAAAGGTTTAAAAGTAATGTACGATAAACTGTGTCAGATATTGTGACACCAGGTTCACAGTTGGGAGAATGTTTAGCGAGATGTACGATAAACTATAGCAGATACTGTGACACCAGGTTCACATTGAGGAGAATGTTTAACAGTAATGTACGATAAACTGTGTCAGATAATGTGACACCAGGTTCACAGTGGGGAGAATGTTTAACATGATGTACAATAAACTGTAGCAGATACTGTGACACCAGGTTCACATTGAGGAGAATGTTTAACAGTAATGTATGAAAAACTGCGTCAGATACTGTGACACCAGGTTCACAGTGCGAAGAACGTTTAATGGTGATGTACAGTAGACTGGGACAGAAACTGTGACACTGGGTTCAGAGTGGGAAGAATGCTGAAGGTGATGTACAGTTAACTTTGACAGATACTGCTGACACCGGATTCACTGTAGTGAGAAGGTTTAACAGTGATGTACAATAAACTCTGACCTATACTGTGACATCAGGTTCATATTGGGGAGAAGGTTTAACGGTGATGTACGGTAGAGGGAGGCAGATACTGTGACACCAGGCTCATTGTATTGTTCATTTATCTTAATTACAACATCTAATTTATATGCTCCATTTTTTTGTGGTAACTTCCAAACATTCCATAAACTTCAATTCTAATCAGAGTTTTTTCATTTAAATAGGTCACCACTAAAAGCCCAAATCATTTGATCTCTTAAGTACACAGCACAAAATTAAATTCTTTACCTGGGTTTGGGTTCAATGTCACTTCAGTCTCCTTCATTATTTTTTCAGTCCCTTGTTTTGTGCTTTCTGCTTTGCCCAGCCGATTCGCCAAATGGGCATCCAACTCTGTCTTCTCAGCTTGACCCAACGTCTCCTCTGTAAACTTAAGGAATTTTTCACATCTGCATTTTCAAAAACAAAAATGACGCTGTGACTTGCAATTTCACATCATAATCCCACTTGCTAAACTTGCAAGCAACTGAATCGCATCCAACAGCTGGAAAATTGCAAGCAAACTGCTTGGTTAAAGCAAAGATGCCATCCAGTCACCCCATTAAATTTAACAACAGATAGCAACCTGAAAGTTAAATACAAAGATCTGTATCAGGAATATTAACAGGGTTTTTAAAAAAATCATTTCCACTATTGAAAGAAAACTCCTCAGGGAACACCAGGCTCTTGTTGAACAATTCCTGTTGTATTGCTCAAAATGGTTTGAATCTTGATTTCAAGCAGAGTCATTTGGTGAGATTGTTGGTCCAGAACAAACCCTGCCCACACACTCCCTTAACTACCTGCAAAGTCCTGGTTCAGCTCTGCTCCATGCTAAAGCTATCAGAGCTTTTCCGAAGAGATAACAGACTTCAGATGCTGGTATGTTGAGTAAAAAACACCCTAATACTTCACTGAACAACACACCTCTCTCTGAAACAATTGTTGACTCTTTGACTTTACTAGTTGGGGTACAGAAGGATAAGGGGGACCTCAGAGGCATTTCAAATAATGGAAGGCCTGTACAGAATACATATGGCAAAGATGTTTCCCATGGTAGGAGATTCTAGGACAAGCGAGCATAATTTCAGGATAAAAGGGTGTCAATTTAAAACTGATGTGGAACAAATTATTTTGTCAGTGGGTCATGAATCCGTGGAACTGAGGTAATTGGGTTTATTTAAGGCAGAGATTGACAGGTAATTGATTAGTTAAGAAATCAAGGGTTATGGAGAGAGAGCTGGGCAGTGGGGCTGAGTGGAAGAATAGTGGAACAGACTCGAAGGGCCTACTTCTGCTCCTATATCTTGTGATCTATATCCTGCTGGAGACCTAGACAACCTTCCTCTTGTATTCCATTCTTAGAAAACAGTCTGCGTCATGAATTTATATCATGTGAAACCATTTCCGATTAAATCCCATGTTACAAGTGAACCACGCTCCTCCGGGACATTTGTTCTCATGTTATGCCATTTTAGCCAATTCAATAAGATAGCTAAAGACAGCTGCGTTTTTCTTAATGCAAATTCTACATTGACAGGACTACAGCTTCAACATTTTAAAAATTAGTATCGAGCAGCTCAAATGAGATTTCTTGCTTTTTTTTTGAAAGGGAAAAAATTGAATCAAATAAAAAAGGAGAGAGGAAAAGCAGAAGAATTTATATCCAAGTGGGAATTGAAATTAATGGTTGGTGATAAAGATACACCATTGTTGAAACATTTGATTAATATATGGAATAAAATGAATGATGAAAGTGGTGTAAGTGGATATACAAATCCTCGTCTCTTTTTCGAAGGATCGTCAATTTCTGAATAGCTGGTTTCGTCAGGGGATTATAAATGTTGAAGATTGTTATGAAAGGGGTCAAATAATGTCATTTCAGCAACTGAGAAATAAATATCGTATAACTCATCGCAATCTTTTTTGCTATTTCTAAGGAAGGACATATTTGAAGGATAAGTTAGGAATAACCATGTTGTACTGAAATAGAAATTCCTTATAAAGAGGAATTGTTAAAATGTTTACTTCGATAATGTATTCTTTATTACAAGTAGGAACTTTTAAATGAGGAGTTCATAAGTCTAGACAAATGTGGGAAATGGTTTTAAACGTTGTAGTAATGTATGATATAAATTAGTTCAGTATAGTTGTTTTTACATCAGTCATGGAGCAGATGTCACCAAGAATATTATCTGAAAGCTACACCTATAATCAGGTGACTCACGCAGTTGGATATGAAAAGCACTCTAGGAAGCTGATTTGGCAATAGAGATCACCTGATCCAGGGGAGATGTATTAATTCACTTCAACTCAGCAGTCTGGAACTATTGACCAGAGTTCCACGCTGCAGCAGTGAGGAAGGAATTCACAACTAGTTTTTCTTCTACAGTTACTTCTTACACTAGAGAAATTGATTAGAATAAAATCAGAATTATCAGATCAATGTTTTACGTGTGGTGAAGATGTAGCAACTTTCTTGCATTCAACTTATCTTTGTCCTAATGTAAGATCTTTTTAGGGAGAATTATAAATTTTTTGGAACAAGCTACAGGAGTTGTTTTTCTGCAAAATCAAACTTTATTTTTATTAGGAAATATTGAAGGAACAAGGCCCAAATTAAATCTATTAGTATATCAACTGAAATTTGTTAAATTAGCCTTAGTGGTGATGAGGAAATGTATTGCACTTACTTGGAAATCAGATATATTTTTAGGGATGCCAAGATGACATGCAAACATTCAAAGTTGTATTCTTTTGGAAAAAATTACATATATCTTGAGAACTATATACTCTATGCTTTTGAAAATTTGGCACATGAATATTCAAATATTAGGCTTCAATTTCTAATAATGCCCTTTCCATCCCTCTAGACATGGGAGATTCTCCTCTAAGTTGTAAAATTTTAATTTAGATGTGTTAAATATCCTCGGCACCGCAAACTCTAGGGAAGCGCAGGACTAGCGCAGGGCACCAGAAAACAAGAAGACCAAACCCCATCAACATCTTAGAAGCAGAGGAGTCAATCCACAGGTCAGTGACAATGGAATCAGACCAATGAGGGGTTCTGCAGCTGAAGGACCCACACAGGTGACAGGCTGTTGGTGACTTGAGGCGAGGAACCCATGCAGGCTGTGGGCTTCTGGATAAAGCAGTCAAGGAACTCACACCAGGCCGTGGATTCCTAGAGACTGGTTCAAGACTGGCTAAAAGGATGTCAGACCTGGGATATGAGTGCTGAAGGGTTCCTAATCGTGTCAGAGTTTCAAAACTGGAGCTCGCATTACCAATGGCTTGGATTGGTCTGTGAGCATTGAAAGAGAATCCACAGACCATCAGTGACTTGGCCCAGGATTCGGGATGGTGGGGGTGGGAGAGAGTGACTCTCTTTTCCTTCCTTCTCTGACTGCAAGAGGCATTTCAGGCAATTTCTGCCAATGGCGAATCTGTCTGTCTTTCAGCAAGAAAAAAGCAATTTTGTATGATATGACACATTTTAAATACATGACAGTAAATTGTCTCCTGAAATAGAGAGAGAGGTTCAAGTTTCTAACTATTACAAACTCCACTCACCAGTCCTACCTGGATTATACCTCTTCCCACTTATTTTTTTGCAAGGACACCATTGATTTTATCACAACTCCTCTGCTGCATCTGTCCTGTGACAGATTATCTATATGTTATATTGTATGTAGATATGTTTTTGAAGGATAGATTGTAGGAGTCGTGTAGGTCAGAAACAAATACAAACACTTTGCAAAACAGCTCTTACTTAAAATGCAAGAGCTTTGCCAAGAGTGAGTCATGCAGGCGCCGAGAGCCGTCGAGAGCCTTTGCAAAGTCTGTTTTGCTAAATAATTTCAAAAGCAGGTGCAAAATGGAATATTGTTTTTAAAACAACATATTATTGTACTCAGAAGTTTACTGTTCTAAGAAGGTCATCTGCTTTTGCAGGCAGAGAGGAGACACCAAATAGGCTTTTTGCTAAAAGAGAGAGAGAGAGAGATGGCAAGCTGGCATCTTGTTGAAACCCCATTTTGAAGACGGGTTGTGAGTTCTCAGTTCAGCCTGTTGAAAAACCTTGTTCTACATACAAGAGGAAATGGCTGGCTAGAAATGGTGTTTCACCTGAAATAAGGGAAACAAAAGGAACTCAATGGTGACCTGCAGAAGAGGTTATCATTTGGAAAACTCTGATGGTGAAAGTTTCTTTGGCAAGACACCAAAGTGGCTGATCAGAGGGAATCAGTTTTTACTTGTCCAATGAGCAAGAAATCCCTCTCTGAAACCAACAAGAGCCTTCCTGGAGGGTAACCATTTACTTTTAAGCACCAGAGCTTGGTGAAAAGTCATAAATGTTGAATTCTGTGCAAAGTATAAGAATTGATAGATACCGGTAAACTTGTAGGAGTGTCAAAGAACTTTATACACATTAAATACACCTGTGCTTAGAATTAGAAAGGGTTAATGTTAGGCGGTTACATTAATAGTAATAGTTTAAAGTTTGATCCTGTTTTTTTGTTTCAAGGAAATTAAAAAGACATTTGTTGAAGTATCCATTTATCTTGGTGATTTTCTATTGCTGCTAGGTTTTGGGGTCCTCTGGGCCTGTAACAACCCCAAGTTTAGGTCCTCATACGAGGATACCCAAAATGTCTTATTTCTTCAATAATTGCTGATTCCCCCATACTGTCATTGATAAAACCTGCACCCATATCTCCAATTCTCTTTCTGCCTTTAACCCACCTCCTTTCCGGCAGAACACGAACAGAATCCCGCAGATTTCTCACTTACCACCCATCAGCTGCCACATCTGACACGTTATCCTTGGACACTTCCAACTTCAGCACCATCCTCTAACCTGCTACATCTAAACCGCTCCACTCATATCCTTTTTTCATAGGTGCACGTCTTTCTGTGACTCCCTCGATGGCACTTCCCTCTCCACCCACCTCCACCTGACGCACTCCCCATTGGAACTGCAGAAATTGCCAAACTTGTCCCTACATCTCCTCTCACCTCCATCCAAGGCCACAATCAGGCCTTCCAGGTGAGGCAGAGTTTCACATGCACCCCATCCCACCTAATCTAATACATTTGGTCGACTCAGTTGACCTCAATATCAGCAAGACCAAATACAGACTGGGTGGCCATTTTGCTAAACACCTGTGCTCTGTGGATCTAAACTTGAGCTTCCTGTGACCTACCATATCAATTCTCGAACCCTTCCAGCAACATGTCTGTTGGCCCCATCCTTCACCAAGGTGAGGGCAAACAATCTTAAAGAAAACACATTATATTCCTCCTGGGCAGCCTTAAACTCTATAGCATGAACACGAATGTTTCTAATTTAAGCAGCCACTCACCTCTGTCTGATTTCATTGTTTCTATCTATTGATCTACTGCCCATTTGAATATAATTACTCCTTTAAGGCAGAAGACTTGACAGTGGTGTTTTCCCCATATAGCTTACATAGATACATAGAAGATAGGAGAAGGAGGAGGTCATTTGGCCCTTCGAGCCCGCTCCGCCATCCAAAGAGATCATGGCTGATCTTAAAGTGCAGTACCCCGTCCCCGCCTTCTCTCCGTAACCCCTAATTCCCTTATACTGAAGAAATATATCTAAATCCCTCTTAAATATATTCAATGAACCTGCCTCTACTGCCCTCTGTGGCAATGAATTCCACAGATTCACCACCCTCTTGGTAAATAAATTCCTCCTCATCTCAGTCATAAATGGTTTGCCTATTATCCTCGAACCATGGCCCTGGGTTCTGGACTCCCCCACCATTTGAAACATCCCTTCCGCATCCATTCTGTCCAGTCCTGCCAGAATTTTATATGTCTCTATGAGATCCCCTCTCAATCTTCTAAACTCCAGCGAGTACAATCCCAAATTGTGCAATCTTTCCTCATAAGTTATTCCTGCCATTCCAGGTATCAGCCTCGTGAATCACTTTTGCACTCCCTCCATTGCAAGAACATTCTTCCTCAGATAAGGTGACCAAAACTGCACACAATATTTCAGGTGGGGTCTCACCAAGGCTCTGTACAGCTGCAGTAAGGTATCCTTATTCCTATACTCAAACCCTCTTGATATGAAGGCCAACATACCATTTGCCTTTTTAACCGCCTGCTGTACCTGCATGCTCACCTTCAGTGACTGGTGCTCAAGAACCCCCTAGGTCTCTCTGCACTTCCCCATCTCCCAATCTATTGCCATTCAAATAGTAATCTGCCCTCCGGTTTGTATTACCAAAGTGGATAACCTCACATTTATCCACATTGTAGTGCATTTGCCATGTATCTGCCCAGTCCCCCAATTTATCCAAATCACACTGGAGCTTCCTGACCCGATCTTCAGTGCACACTAGCTTAGAGTCGTCTGCAAATTTGGAGATATTACATCCAATCCCCTCATCTAGATCATTAAAGTAAATTGTGAGCAGTTGGGGTCCCAATACAGATCCCTGTGTCAACCCACTGGTCACCGCCTGCCACTCAGAAAATGAGCAATTTATCCCAACTCTCTGTCTTCTATCTGCCAGCCAGTTCTCAATCCACATCAATACCTTGCCCCTAATCCCATGAGCCTTGATTTTGCATGCCAGACATTTATGTGGGGCCTTATCGAAGGCCTTTTGGAAGTCCAGGTACACCACATCCACTGGCTCTCCCCCATCTATATTACCTGTCACCATCTCAAAGAATTCCAATAGAATTGTCAAGCACGATTTTCCTTTTGTAAATCCATATTGACTCTGTCCGATCCCTTCTCTGCTAGTCATAGGCTCCGCTATTACATCCTTAATAATGGATTCCATCATTTTGCCCACTACTGATGTAAGCCTCACCGGCCTATAATTCCCTGCTTTTTCTCTACCCCCCTTTTTAAATAGTGGGGTAACATTAGCTACCCTCCAATCCATGGGCACTGATCCTGAGTCTATTGAGTTCTGGAAAATAATTCAGAATGTCCACTTCCTTACGTACACGAGGATGTAGATTATCAGGCCCTTGGGATTTATCGGCGTTCAATCCCTTCAATTTCCCCAAGACCATGTCCTTAGAGATACTGATTTCTTTCACCTCCTCCCTTACATTAGTCTCTATGTTTCCCAACATCCTTGGGAGGTTATTTGTATCCTCTCTTGTGAAAACAGAACTAAAGTAAGAATTTAATTGGTCTGCCATTTCCTTATTCCCCATTATATATTCCCCTGATTCTGACCGCAAGGGACTGTGAGAGATGAGAAAAACTGACATTGCAATATGAACATGAAGAAATGAAGAAAATAAAATTGATACATAAGTAAATGAATGAAGCCAGTGCAAACAACATGAGACATGGATAATAGAAGGCAGGAAGCTGACACTGTCTGAGTAAGATAAGAATCTCCTACACAAGCAAGTTCACTGAATGAAGGAGAGAAGGACAGACAACTGAGAATAGAAGTAGAGTTAGTCTGAACGAGATAAGGGTCGCCAAGCCCCAGATAGAATTAGCAAGGCTTGCATAAATAATTAGAAGACCTTAGACAGTATTAGCAAGTTATACATCTATAATTAGTAAGCCATACAACAGATTTTTCAAGTATGCATATTTAACTAGTAAACCCTAAACAAGATTAACGAACCCTGCAGATGAAGGGACTGAAGCCCTGAGAGTCGGGAAGGTGTGAATGGGGACGAGGGCTAGGATGTGAATAAGGACAATGGGAATAATGGCATAAGAAGACACCGACAGGATACCCCCTGGTCCTCCAAGTCTACTGAAACTGCACGTAGGCAGGAAGGATTGCCTCTGCCAAACCCATCCAGGGGGCAGAAGAATGTAAGGGGGAGGGTATTCTGATACTGAAATTTACTGTATAAAAGTTGGGTGAGCCCCAGTGTATGTGTGTATTCCCAGGGTAAGGGGAAGCACCCAACTTTGCATTGTTGTTGTAATAAATGTTCTTTGTTCTCAATATTTGTCTCGAGCAATTTCTTTAAAGGTACTTCTATTTCTAACAAATGGGGTCTTGTCCGGGATCACACTCCCTCCACTGACAGAGTGCCCGACGACGAGAGTAGGTGCATCCCAGCTGATTCAGCTGGACTCACGGACGACGGGTGGCTAGTCAGTGGAAGAAGCGAGTGATATCCAAGAAGAGGCATTGAGAACAAACAATGGAAGAACGTTAAGGAAGCGCGCTAGAGCCTTGCTACTGGAACCCGGTAAGAGGAATTTTACTTGCCTATCAATATGGGAAATATGGGTAGCAAGGAAGAGAGTCCTGGTAAAGGATGTGAGGATCAGATAACTACACACAGCCCGCTTGGGTTGATGTTATCTGACTGGGGCACGGGAAGGACCCGTGGAAAGGACAAACTGACCATGGTCAGGTATTGTTGTAGGGACTGGGTTAAATACCCGATAAAAGGGAGCTCCGTGTACTGGCCAAAACTCGGATCCGAGGATGACTGGATGTGTCAAGCTTTGAACATCTGGCTCTATCAAAACCAGGGAGAGAACCTAGAGAGCAAGGAATATGCAGCCTGCTGGCTTAGGGGATCGTGTGATCAATTGATTTTGAAAGAAAAAGAGTACAGGGACAAGAGAGATGAGGAACCTTTTGTCCCTGAACCACAAGGATGGGATGTGCTACATTCCCTCCCTCCACCTTATGTTCCTCCTATGCCGGCTCCTATCTTTCCTCCCCATCCTATAACCTACCCTTCTGCACCTTCCCCACCTCCCCCACCACTAGGGAAGAGAGAAGAGAGCAGGAGTGGTATGATGACTCGCTCACAAAGCACTCGATTACCACCCCCATTGACAGGAGAGAGAGGAAACTTTAATTCAGAACAGTGTGAGACTCTTCAGGAAGAAAGGGCAGAGCCGCCCAATCCATCTCCCAGGGGGCAGGAACCCAGACCTAATAAGCCAGAAACCAACTGGATGCGAACCCTGCGGGAAGTTCCCGTAGGAGAGGGTCTCGTTTTCGTAAATGTGCCCCTGACCAGTACTGAAGTGCGTAACTTTAAGAAAGAACTCACCTCCCTGATAGAAGATTCCCAGGGATGTGCCGAACAGTTAGACCAATTTTTTGGACCAAATCTATATACTTGGGAGGAGTTAACATCTATCTTTAGGACCCTGTTTACTTTGGATGAGCGTGGAATGATCCGCCAGGCAGGGATTAAAGTCTGGGATAGGGATCACCAAGGGGGACTAGATGCGGTACCAGGAGAAACTAAATTCCCCTTGGCAAGACCTAATTGGGATAAAAATACCAATTACGGTCGGGTATTGATGGAAGAGTACAGGGTTAATTTGATAAGAGGAATCAAGGAATCTGTCCCAAAGGGACAGAATTTCAAGAAAGCCTTTGAGGTTTCCCAAGGTCCCGACGAGACCCTGTAATGGAGGATTAAAACCATGTACTCAGATGCTTTTTGCTTATGTGGAACTGACGACACTGGGTCCACACACAGGTCACCTTACTTTCAGAACTAGCAGATGTAATTAAACTCAGCCATGGGGACTTATCTGAAGATACACTTTGAAATGGAATTCCACCGTGAGGCCCAGGGAAAGCAGTTGTCAAATACGACACTCTGAAATTGACGTATTGGTCACAACCTGTCTTGCTCGAGAAGTTTTAATGAGTCCTTGTATCTACGAGATAAACCAGGATATCATAGCATCCTGCTCCATAATAATTAATCTTCTAAATTGTAGAATAGTATGCTCAGCTTTGATTTTGACTGACAAATGTTAGAGGGAGTGGGTGCATGATTAATTGTTTTTGGGGTATAAAAGTCTGTGGTCCTGCTGCTGAAGTTTAGATTCTCCGAGGGGTGGGAACACCCCTTGTCAAGAAGGAAGAACAGCCAGAGTCCGAGCAACGTCCCGGTCGGGGGAGGTGGAGAAGCTGCTACCAGCGCCCTGACAACCTACTACAAGTGTGCAGTCGTTGCCTCGCTTCGGCAGTTGGGACCAGTCCAAGCGTTGATAAGTATAGTTGGGAAGGGCTTGCATATTGTAGTGTGAAATCAGCTTTTGAATTAGTAATAAACATTTGTATAAACTGAACTGCTCTCGGTGTGTGTGTCTATTTTCTTTCGGTAGCTCAAACACTGTGACCAATCTAAAATGAACAAAATGAGAGGTATAAGTTTACCCAAGACAATTGGCGCTGCGAGCAGGATTGGTCTCAAGATGTTTCGCCGAAAGAAAGAGGTGAGCCCTGAGCAGTTCTTGATTCCTGGATGGACTTCCAAAGACGATGGGTTTGGCATGTTGGCCAATACCCTGTCTTTGTTGGGACCACCCATTAGTTGGGATGAGAAGTTAGACTCATCAAGTGCACCTCTGGGAGAGCGGGTTGCCACTCTCCTTCGAGAAAGTAAATTTCCTGATAAAAAGGGAATGCTGACGAATGGTTTTTGGTTGCTGGCCACAGCATTACGCCACTCCGTTCAGCGTGAAGCAGAATTAATTCAAAGAGAAGTAGAATCTCAGTGCAAAAGAAAGCAATTAGAGGAGGAGCTAGAAGTCCTGCGACAATGCTGTTCCATGATGAGCGAGATTGTTCGTACCAGTCAGGACAGAGCCAAAGAATGGGAAGATAAGCATGTCCAAATGATTTGCCGTAATATTAAACTCCGGCAGCAGCTCTGTGCAGATAAGGAAAGGCATGGAGTAGAACCCGATCCATATCGTTTTCATGCCATGATAAGGAATGGTGACGATCCTGATGTAATTGAGGATTGGGATGGGAATATCTGGAATGACAATGGTAATAATGCAGATACTCCTCAGCATGTGTCTAACATACTACCCTCTCCATCTGCTGTTCATGCCCGCCCTATAAGGCAGCAGATTTCCCAAACAGACAGAAGGGGGGATGATGTAAGGGTAGAGATGGAAGGGATAGATACCCCGGTTTCCCATGTGGACCCAGGGGAAAATACCCAAACCCCTGCTTATGCTCTATGGCCTACTCCCTCTGTTGGATGGCCTCCACCTCCTCCCCTAGACTGGGTGGAGGACCCTGTGAGCCAAAGTGGGAACAGGGGTCGGAAGGAGTCAATGATCCGTGATTTCTCTGTAAAAGAGCTGGCTGCCATTGGAGATCGATTTAGGCAAAAAGCAGGGGAACATCATCCCCAGCTGCTGAGTCCTCCTGGCCCAGCTGTGCTTTCTGCTCCCACTGCTGCTTCTATCGAGCTGGCTTCTCCTGCTCCAGTTACTCATGATGAGGTAAAACAATGGGTTAAACAGGCTCTTAAAGATAACAATAGCATGTGGTCCTGGAAGCCCCCGAACCCTTCTGAAGCCTGAAGGTGTGGGCAGGATTCCCGTGTCTACTCCATCGAGACACGGCGCACACACGGGGATCCGCGGCCCTACATACCGTTAACAATCCACTGGGGTGGGGGTAATGATCACCAATACTTGGCTTTGGTCGACACCGGTGCAGAGCACTCGGTGATTCCTGGTAATCCAGACCTCTGGACTGGACCGGCCTTTCGAATAGAGGGGTTGGGAGGAGCGGTCACCCTGGCAAAGGAAATAAAAGTCTGTGCCATGGTGGGTGATACCCCTTCCCCTGTCTGGTTACATGCCCTGGTGGCTGCTACTGACGAGTGTATCCTGGGTATTAATATGTTGGCCGGTATGGCCCTTAAAACTAGCCAAGGGGGATTTGAATTTGGAATTCGAACTATTACAAAAAAGCTAGTAGTGGGTCAGGCTAAGTGGGATCCTGTGATGGTGCCAGCCCCCATGAAACCAGTGTGCATTCCACAATATCATCTCCCTGGGGGGCAGGAAGAGATTACTGCCACCATCGATGCTCTGCAAGAAGAAGGGGTAGTGAGGCCCGCAACGTCGCCCTTTAATAGCCCTGTTTGGCCGGTCCAGAAGCCGGACGGCTCCTGGAGAATGACAGTTGATTATCGTTTTTTGAACAAACATGCCCCACCACTTGCTTCAGCAGTTCCGGACATTGTCACCCTTATTGAAAACATTGCTACTGGGAACTCAGGAACATGGTATGCTGTCATTGATCTCGCTAACGCCTTCTTCAGTATTCTTATAGCTGAGGACTCACAGGATCAGTTCGCCTTTACCTGGAAGGGGCGCCAGTATACCTTCACCCACCTTCCAGTATCGCCTTCCCTCTCAATTCACCATTATATTGATGATGTGGCCTCCTGGAGCCTCTGGCAGAAACAAGAGGGTCGCCGAGTCCCACTGGGATTCTGGTCACGTACCATGCCTGAGGCTGCCACTCGTTATTCTGTTTTTGAACAACAGTTACTAGCCTGTTACTGGGCCCTGCTAGAGACTGAAAGAATGACAGGTGATGCAGATGTTCAATTGCGACCTGCACTTCCTATAATGAATTGGGTCCTGGCTAATGATGCTAATCTAAAGATCCGGCGGGCTCAGCAGTCTTCTATTGTTAAATGGAAGTGGTATATTCAGAGTCGTGCGACCAGAGGGCCTGAAGGGGTGGGCCGCATACACGAACAGGTGGCTTACCATCCTAGGTCAGGAACTCAGTTATCGGAGGAGGGGGATGGTGGCTCCAGTCAGTATGCTGAGTTGAAGGCAGTCACTTTACCACTCTCTTTGGCTTGGCTTCGCGGACGAAGATTTATGGAGGGGGTAAAAAGTCCACGTCAGCTGCAGGCTCGTTTGTGGCTGACCAGTCCGATGCGGGACAGGCAGACACGATTGCAGCGGTTGCAAGGGAAAATTGGTTGGTTGGGGTTGGGTGTTGGGTTTTTCCTCCTTTGCCTTTTGTCAGTGAGGTGGGCTCTGCGGTCTTCTTCAAAGGAGGCTGCTGCCCGCCAAACTGTGAGGCGCCAAGATGCACGGTTTGAGGCGTTATCAGCCCACTGGCGGTGGTCAATGTGGCAGGCACCAAGAGATTTCTTTAGGCAGTCCTTGTACCTTTTCTTTGGTGCACCTCTGTCACGGTGGCCAGTGGAGAGCTCGCCATATAATACGATCTTGGGAAGGCGATGGTCCTCCATTCTGGAGACGTGACCCATCCAGCGCAGCTGGATCTTCAGCAGCGTGGACTCGATGCTGTCGACCTCTGCCATCTCGAGTACCTCGACGTTAGGGGTGTGAGCGCTCCAATGGATGTTGAGGATGGAGCGGAGACAACGCTGGTGGAAGCGTTCTAGGAGCCGTAGGTGGTGCCGGTAGAGGACCCATGATTCGGAGCCGAACAGGAGTGTGGGTATGACAACGGCTCTGTATATGCTTATCTTTGTGAGGTTTTTCAGTTGGTTGTTTTTCCAGACTCTTTTGTGTAGTCTTCCAAAGGCGCTATTTGCCTTGGCGAGTCTGTTGTCTATCTCATTGTCGATCCTTGCATCTGATGAAATGGTGCAGCCGAGATAGGTAAACTGGTTGACCGTTTTGAGTTTTGTGTGCCCGATGGAGATGTGGGGGGGCTGGTAGTCATGGTGGGGAGCTGGCTGATGGAGGACCTCAGTTTTCTTCAGGCTGACTTCCAGGCCAAACATTTTGGCAGTTTCCGCAAAGCAGGACGTCAAGCGCTGAAGAGCTGGCTCTGAATGGGCAACTAAAGCGGCATCATCTGCAAAGAGTAGTTCACGGACAAGTTTCTCTTGTGTCTTGGTGTGAGCTTGCAGGCGCCTCAGATTGAAGAGACTGCCATCCGTGCGGTACCGGATGTAAACAGCGTCTTCATTGTTGGGGTCTTTCATGGCTTGGTTCAGCATCATGCTGAAGAAGATTGAAAAGAGGGTTGGTGCGAGAACACAGCCTTGCTTCACGCCATTGTTAATGGAGAAGGGTTCAGAGAGCTCATTGCTGTATCTGACCCGACCTTGTTGGTTTTCGTGCAGTTGGATAATCATGTTGAGGAACTTTGGGGGACATCCGATGCGCTCTAGTATTTGCCAAAGCCCTTTCCTGCTCACGGTGTCGAAGGCTTTGGTGAGGTCAACAAAGGTGATGTAGAGTCCTTTGTTTTGTTCTCTGCACTTTTCTTGGAGCTGTCTGAGGGCAAAGACCATGTCAGTAGTTCCTCTGTTTGCACGAAAGCCGCACTGTGATTCTGGGAGAATATTCTCAGCGACACTAGGTATTATTCTATTTAGTAGAATCCTAGCGAAGATTTTGCCTGCAATGGAGAGCAACGTGATTCCCCTGTAGTTTGAGCAGTCTGATTTCTCGCCTAGATCCCCATGATCACCCTCTTCGCCTGTTTACTGATTCCTGGGCTTTGGCTAATGGACTTGTGGTATGGATGCCTGATTTGCAAAAGAACAACTGGATGATACATGACCGCCCAGTATGGGGCAAAGAGTTGTGGCAGCTGTTGTGGGATGCTTCCCACCATCGTGAGATAACCGTTTATCACGTTGATGCCCATACCAATATGGCGACTAACATGGCTCAACATAATGCAGTAGCAGATCAGCTTGCCACTATCAGCTGTGCTGATACCGTCCCCCTGGCTCGATGGGCACATGAACAGAGTGGTCACTTGGGGGAGAAGGGATCAGCTATGTGGTCCCGTACACATGCTTATCCGTCCATCAGGATGATGTCCGCATGGTCGTACGTACATGCCCAGAATGTCAGCTTGTGAAGTTCCATACCATTCCACCTGGTCCACATGGCTGAATAAAACGGGGTGCTCACTCAGCTGCGGTCTGGCAAATTGATTACATAGGCCCCATGCTAGACTGTATGGGTAAATATTACATCCTAGTAATGGTTGACACCTTTTCGGGCCTGGTTTTTACTCTTCCCACCAAGACGGCTGACCAAGCTAGCACTATCCAAGGACAAAACCATTTGATTTATCGTTATGATGTTCCAGAGGAGATTCACTCTGATAATGGCTCGCACTTCTCCGGGAAAGCAATCTGTGATTGGGCAAATGACAACGGTATTTTATGGGTCCACCATATTCCTTATTACCCGCAGGCTGCCGGGTTAGTTGAACAAATGAACGGCTTACTGAAGGAACAAATTCATTTGTTAACATCACTGGGGACCCAGAAGGGATGGTGCCATGTGCTGCAGCAGGCAGTCGACAATTTGAATCATCGCCCTTTAAAAGGAGGTACACCTTTCCACCGACTTCTTCACGTTCCTGAATTACAGCCTATTCCAGAGGAATAACAGTCAATGCCCCCCATCCCCGAACTAGAGAATGTTGGACAAAAAGTATGGGTGGCACCACCAGGTAGTGGCCCTCCTGTAAAAGGGGAAATAGTGACACCTGCCCAGGGTAACACTCAGTGGGTAGCTATTGAGGGACAGGATGATTTAGTCTGTTTAAACACTGAACGCTTATGGTATCGTGAGTGACATGTGTCAGGCTTCTTTGTTCCAGGTTCTCCATTTTACACTCCTGGTGATCTGGCTTAACAGCTGCTTTGATGCCAGCAATTGGATTTGTAATGTCGAGGACGTTCCAAGGGAGTTCCCCGTGGGAAACACGGTCCGATGCATTACACCAAGGAAGTCCTCGGTCACCAGCCTCAAGTGCAGCTTATATAAATATGTTATTGTTCAGCATGTTTCAAAATCTGTTCGTGAGCTCCAGTATCTGGGTATTGTGGCCAACAAGGATAATTTGAGCCTTGGTTGGAATCCTTTCTCATGGGTAACTGCTACATTTGGGGGAGTGGGCCACACTATCCTCCGTTGGTTGCTCGCGTCATTGCTTATCTTTGTAATTGTTGTTTTGATTTCTCTTTTTTCGCTCCCTCTGTACTCAAATACTGGTTAGGCCTCGCAAATGACAGATTGTGACCAAGGGGTGGAATGTAATGGAGGATTAAAACCATGTACCCAGATGCTTTTTGCTTATGTGGAACTGACGACACTGGGTCCACACGCAGGTCACCTTACTTTCAGAACTAGCAGATGTAATTAAACTCAGCCATGGGGACTTATCTGAAGATACACTTTGAAATGGAATTCCACTGTGAGGCCCAGGGAAAGCAGTTGTCAAATGCAACACTCTGAAATTGACGAATTGGTCACAACCTGTCTTGCTCGAGAAGTTTTAATAAGTCTTTGTATCTACGAGATAAACCAGGAAGTTATAACATCCTGGTTCCAGAATAATTAATCTTCTAAATTGTAGAATGTAATGTTCAGTTTTGATTTTGACTGACAAATATTAGAAGGAGTAGGCGCATGATTAATTGTTTTTGGGGTATATAAGCCTGTGGTCCTGCTGCTTAAGTTTAGACTCTCCGAGGGGTGGGAACACCCCTTGTCAAGAAGGAAGAACAGCCAGAGTCCGAGCAACGTCCCGGTCGGGGGAGGTGGAGAAGCTGCTACCAGCGCCCTGACAACCTACTACAAGTGTGCAGTCGTTGCCTCGCTTCGGCAGTTGGGACCAGTCCAAGCATTGATAAGTATAGTTGGGAAGGGCTTGCATATTGTAGTGTGAAATCAGCTTTTGAATTAGTAATAAACATTTGTATAAACTGAACTGCTCTCGGTGTGTGTGTCTATTTTCTTTCGGTAGCTCAAACACTGTGACCAATCTAAATGAACAAAATGAGAGGTATAAGTTTACCCAAGACAATGAGGAATGGCAACGAGTCAGCATTCAGGAGGGAGATTGAAAGCGGGGTTCAATCGCGGGCCAACAACAACCTCGCACTCAATGCCACCAAAACCAAGGAGCTGTTGGAAGAAAAAGAGATGGACATTGCCTGAACTGGAATGGTTTTGGTTTTGATACACACATGCACGCACGCATGCACGCACGCACGCACGCACGCACGCACGCATTTCTGCAGAGTGGAGTTAGAGTGAATTAAAAAGTGTTGTTATTAATCTTTATCAATGAAAATTACTGTTTGAAGATGCCATTATCTTAGTGAATTATCATGGACCGATTTGTGCGAATAATCTTTAAAGTTACAATAGTTTATATATATTATCAAGTTATTTTGTGGGTTGGATTCAGGGTCACACACACAATCCTTTGAGATGCCAGAAGGCAAGCCATGTACGGAGATGAAACGTCTGCTCATTCTGCATCTGAAACCAAAAGAGGAAAACCTTCATGATGGTCCTTGAGATACTGGAGTGTTTGCTTTATTAAAAACAGAAGAATTTGTGTTGTCAGGAAAGACTGCTGATCAAATCGAGAGACCATCTGTTGATTATCTGTGCTCTTGAAATTGAAACTAAGTCAATAGAGTGATGAGAGATGGCAGCTGTTCGAATAAGCGAGTTCTTGATTCAAGTACCTGCACAGACAGGCTGGAGTCCATTGGCTCATGATTCATACTTTTGAAGAGGCTGAATAGACTTCAAAGGCAGAAATGACGGCACGTGTCATGGGATGAGCCATTCTGGAGAAACATTACAAATGAGAGGCAGAAGATGTTGTCCATGCTGTGGGGAAGAGAGGATTGAAGATACAGTCATCAGAGAAGGTACAGTTACATCGTCTTCTCCTTTGACCAGGAGTAACAAGTGGATTTTGAAGGAGGAAGACCATTTCTAACCATCTCTTTGAGATCAAGAGAGCAGCCTCGTTGAGACGGTGGAAATGGCCACTTTTGATGAATAAAGCCAAAGTAATCTTGCATTTGCAACATAACCATTTTTAAATGGAGACTTAGTTCAGCCCTTGACTGAGTTGATGAAATCTTGGTCGAAGAAAATAGCCACTCCACTGTCTCTTTGAAAAGACAACTGATTCATCATGTGGAACAGATTCTGAAACCTCCCTGCAAGAGAGGAAAATAAACTCTCGCAGAGTAAGTTTCAGAGCAATGTTTCTTCATCCAAGAAATTCAGAGGAGTTTGAAAGAGGACTGATGACGAGGTTTTGAAATCCTTCAGTTGCTTTTGCCACAATTTAAAGAAATCGACATGGTGTCAAACGACTCAAATCCAGATACAACCCTTCACAAATTGAGCTCTTCCAGCTCCATTGGGTTCAACCAGCGAAAGATGAGGGAGTAAAGCCACAGGGTTAGAGAGAGCCAGCAGGTCAAACAGACATAGAGCAAAGAGAAAGAGACATCAAACACATTGTGGGTTTGTCCCTTCATCAAGGAAAGATGAGGAAGAGAAGGTCAGAAATGGGACCATTAAATTGCGGGGGTGGAGGGCAGGAGGAAGCCAACACACACAGAGAGGGGACTTGGGTACCTGGGGCAAACAGGCGGTTCCCTCCCCCGGCCCCTCTCCCCCCCCCCCGGCCCCTCTCCCCCCCCCGGCCCCTCTCCCCCTCACCCCTGCCCCTCTCCCCCCCACCCCTGCCCCTCTCCCCCCCACCCCTGCCCCTCTCCCCCCCACCCCTGCCCCTCTCCCCCCCACCCCTGCCCCTCTGCCCCCCACCCCTGCCCCTCTCCCCCCCACCCCTGCCCCTCTCCCCCCCACCCCTGCCCTTCTCCCCCCCACCCCTGCCCTTCTCCCCCCCACCCCTGCCCTTCTCCCCCCCACCCCTGCCCTTCTCCCCCCCACCCCTGCCCTTCTCCCCCCCACCCCTGCCCTTCTCCCCCCACCCCTGCCCTTCTCCCCCCACTCCCCTCCCCTCGCCCTCCAACTCCCCCTTCACCCTCCCCCTTACCCCTGCCTGGCCCCGCCCCCTCCCCTCCTTGACCTGCCCCGCCCCCTCCGGGCTCCCGCCCCTCCCATCCCCCTCCCTCTCCCTCATCCCCCTCCCCTCCCCACCCCCTGCACCGACGCCTCGTCTCCACCCAAACACCCCGCCGGTACCGGCCACTCCCGGGTGGGGTCCGGCGGGCTGCGGGTCGCCCGCTTTCCCTGGACCGCGCGGGTCCCGGCGCTGCCGCCAACTTCTTCCCTTTAGGCCCGCGGCGACGGACCCTGAGCAGACGACGCCGCCGCCAACGTCCCGCCTCCTCACAGCAAGAGCCAATCAGCCCTCGAATCCGCCCATCAATCCAAGCTGACTTCAGCGTCCAATCCAATAGCGGCCTCACCGAATCAACCCATTGGCTCGCGCAACTGAAGCAACCAATCAGCGAGCGAGCGAACACACAGGAGAACCCAATCAGCATCGCAAGACAGAAAACAAAGGCAGTGGAAGGAGCAGGAGACCTTTCGGCCCTTCCACTTACAACTACCCCAACAACTCAATCAAATCCTTGGGAAACACAGGATCACTTTGTCTTGGCTCCAGGATTCCTCTGATCTCAAGAAATACATTGTACCCCAACTGCAAGGGAGACTATTTATTATCAAACTTTCCTTTATATTTATTACCGCTTCCAATTTAATGGAGGACACAAGTGGTTGTGTCAGCCAGCTGGACCGCCTCGGGGAACCTCATGGAGCAGGCAATCATGGTGAGAAGGTAACTCGTCCCGCGGGAGGCCGGTAGTGACCCTACAATGTCATTGTAGATATGGCTGAACCTATGTGGTGCTGGCTCGAATGTCTGGCATGGTGCCTTCACGTATGTCTGCATTTTGGTCATCTGGCAGAGTGTGCAGGCCTTGGCCCACTGACAACCTGTTTCTGGAGGCTCAGCAAGACCAACCGATTGACCACCATTTTGACAGTACTGATGGCCGGGTGCGTCAGGTTGTGCACCTCATCATAAAACTGCCATCTCCATGCTGTCAGCACGATGAGGTGGGGTTTGCCATTGGAATGTCGCAGAGGAGCGTCTACTTACCAGGATCGATGTTAACATACTCCAGCCTGAGCCTGGACATTGCTGTCTTGCTTGCAAGGATCTCAGGGTCATCCTGCTGTCCCCTGCCGAGGGCTAAGTAGTCTATTCACTGGGACAGGGCCTGGACAGACTTGATTGCGGGGATGGGGCAGTGCGTCACCCACGATGTGTTGAATGTCTGTAGTGAACTCAGACTCGTTTGAGAGGAGTCGCTGCTGCTTGGCCGACCACAGGTCTAACACTTTATGGAAGGCAAAAATTAATGGCTTCTGGTCCATGAAGACACTGAATTGTCTACCTTCCAAAAATACCTTAAGTGCCTGACTGCCAGTTACAGCACCAATTGTTCTCAGTCAAAGACGCTGTATTTGAGTTCAGGTGGCCAGAGGTGTCTGCTAAAGAAGGACAGGGTCTGCCATTCCCCTTTGATGAATTGCTCCAGTGCACCCCCTACTGCTGTGCAGGAAGCATCTACTGTGAGAGTGGTGGGTGTCTCTTGCCTGGCGTGTACCACAAGGGTTGTGTTGGCCAGTGCGTCCTTGGCCTTCTGGACGCCTCCAAATCCTATTGTCCCAGGTAATGTCTTTACCTTTCTCCGCATGATGAGGGCCACGGGGGGGGGGGGGGGCATGGCAAGATGGCGTAAGGATCAGACGTGCCTTCCAGTTCTCTCCTGACTCTATCTTAATGTTTTGTCTAGAAATGCCCGTTAAAATTCTTTAAAAGTTTAGATAACTTCAGTGCTGTTAATTTAACTTATGATGGTAACATTGGTGGAAAAGAGCAAAAAAAATACGACAACAGATTATCAAAAAACTACATTTTCCAAAAGTTCAAGACATCGAGACTCAGCCTGAAATGGATCCCAGGAGAAAGGTACAGCTTTCGGATGTAGAGTTCAATATTACATCGGTAGAGCCCACTAAAGAGGGCGCCAAACAGCCTTTAGAACAAAGAGTTACTCAGGTTCGCACATGTGCAGTAACATCTGACGGCAATGTTATGAATGAACCACTTGTAGTAACATCAGTTGAAGTACCGGCTGGGGAAAGGCATTTGTCAACTGTAGCGGTGGCACTGCAAACTGCACCTTTTGAGATAAAAGAACCTATACAACTTGATGGACTGGGGAAAACCCCGGCCAGCGTCCTCCAGTCATTGCTGGAGAGGCTGTGGCTGGAGTTTCCACACGCAGCTATAGTACAAGAAAGGCAACCAGGATGAAGGAAGCAAAAGAAGACCCTTTGGTTATGCAGAAGAAGCAGGAATCTGTTGAGCCAGAATCTCTTCCAATTGAAAAGATTCTTGTGAATCTTGAATCTAAATGATCTTATACAATGCAGGGATTATCCAAGATTATGACTGAACTTGGTACTAGGTTTAATACTCTGTGGTGAAAATACATTCTCAACAGATGGCTGAGTTTGGAGCTTTTAAGCTTGAAGTGAGAGATAAATTTAATTCGTGTGAAGAAGATATAGACGAAATACGAGATCATGTTTCAGATGTGACCAAAATGGTCAAAGACTTACAAACTCAAAATAAAAATTTGGTGAAAAAGATTGATTATTTGGAAAACCAATCCAGACGGAACAATATAAAGATTATTGGTTTGCCGGAAGGAATGGAGGGAACAGACCCAAGAAAATCTTTTACTGAATGGATTCCGCAGGTGCTGGGTCAAGAACATTTCCAGGAAGGTATAATACTGGAACGTGCTCACAGAGCCTTGCGTAGAAGACCTATTTCAGGTCAAAGTCCAAGACCTGTTTTGGTTCGTTGTTTGAATTATTACAACAGAGAAATAATTTTACGAGTGGCTATTAGAAATGCACAACAGAGAAAATCACCCTTGATGATTCAAAATAATCGAATTTTCTTCTATGCAGATTTGAGTCAAGAAGTTATGTTCCAATGACGGGAATTCAATTCTGCTAAAGAGTTGTTGTGGAAGAAAGGTTATAAGGCAACCTTTAGATATCCAGCTGTTTTGAAGGTTTTTCAAGATGGTTGCCAACCAAAGTTCTTTGATTCTTCAAAGGAAGCTATAGCATTTGCTCAAGAGCTGCCAATTACTTGGTTTCAACAGAGACGTAGTCGCCGCGATCTCTAAGGAGACAAGAGATGGAAGAAAAGAGCCGTGCTCCAAGAAGGAATGGTTGTAATGGTGACTCGGCAGTTGGAGCTGATTAAAAGAAGAGTTGTTCTTTTTTTTTATTTTTTTTTAAAAAAGGAATATTAAATAATGATGATGTTAGTTTAAGATGAACTGAGAGTTGGGGGAGAGAACTGGATGGGCACTATTTCCTGAAATTCATCTGCTACGTGTGAGTTATCTCACACCCATTTTTTTTGGGAGTTACCGCATTGCGCGGTTTAGATGGGAGGGGGTATTTTTAACCTCCTACCTGTTTTTTTTTCCTTTTTTTGTATTATTAGATTAAAGAGTTAAGGGTTTCCTTTTGTGTTTATAAAAAAAAGCATAAGAAAGTATTTGATTGTTTAAAAAACTAAAAATTCATGAGGTTTTTTTTGTAAAGTTTATTCAGTAGATCAGGAATATTTGAAATTTAAATGTGAATGGGATGGATAAGTTTTTTTTAAATATTTTTTCTTTAACTTTAAGGTGAAAGGAGTGGTAATTCTGGTGTATATTATTTTGCTATTTTAGTTATAGAACGAAGGGAATAATGGTGAAAGTCATAAATTGAATTGTACAATTCTTAATGAGGCTTGAATTTTGTTTGTGGCTTATGCTCTATTTGTTGAAGATATAGATTTTGTTGCATATGTATTTTTATTATTTGGATATCTGAATTTTAACGTAATGATTGGGGATATTTAAATGTGGTATTGGAGCTTTTATTGGGTAATTATTCAAGGTTAAAAGGGAAAAATGGTGGAAGAGTACCAAATTTGAATTGTACAATGTTTAATGAGGTTGGAATTTTGTTTTAAGATGGCAGTTTATGTGACTAATATGATGATAGATGTGAAGTTAGTTGATATTTGGTGAAGGTTTATCTCTATAGAGAAAGTTTTATTTTTCATCTTTTTTTTTTCTCATGCTACAATTTTTTTTAAAGAATTGGTTACTGTTTAAGAATTTTTGATAGACAATGTTACTAATTTTACTAATTTTTTATATTAAGTTTGTTAATTATATGTTTCATCTTAACTGTTAAATATATGCATTTAAGTTTGATTTAAATATGTTTTTTAAGTCTGATATCTTAGTATTAATACTTTTTCTTTTTGTTAGTATTTTAATCGGTTAAGTTTTTGTTTTTTTTGTAAGTGGGTTTTTTTCTCATATATATTATTAACTTTATTAATTCTTCACTCTTTATTTTGGGGGGGAAGGGGGGGTTGGACTAATTTGAGTTGGGTTATTAATGTGTAATAATTATTGGGGAGGGTATAGTTTATTTAGATTACTGATACTGTATTGTAATTTTATTATTTTGTTCTTAATTTTTAAAATGTAATTCTATATGTTATTCATGTTATAAAATCTTAAATAAAGTTTAAAAACAAAAAAATGATGTCGGCCACAACCGGTATGAATCGGTGATAAAAATTAATCGTACCAATGAATTTTTGCAGTCCCTTCATTATGAGGGGTTTGAGGAAGCACTTAACAAACTCTACCTTTTCAAGCAGGGTTTAGTTCTGTGCCTGTTGATTTGACCCCCAAGGAAGTCGAACGTTTCCAACCTGAACTAGCACTTAGCAAGGTTTATATAGTAAGTCCAAATTCCTGCAGCCAGGCGCACAGTCACATTAGACGGTCTCTGTTTAGCTTCATTGCCACCACTTTGACATCTTGTGGTTACTGCCACCCTCTGCTGTTGGAGAATATCCTCCTTGGTCTCAGCCCCTCAATGTAACTAAGAACCCCTAAAATGCCCCTAATGTTTTGGCCTTCATCACTACTCCTGGCAAGGCATTCTTGACACCCACAACTCTGGGTAAAAAAAAATACCCCTGATATCTCCCCTAAATCTTCCTCCCTTTGCTTTAGACAGATGTCTTCGAGTGTTTGCTACTCCCATCTGGGTTTCAGGCAAACTGAAGGGCATCTTTCACCGAGTTTCTGGTTTGTCTGTCAGTTCTGGATGTCTGTCTCTGGATGCTCTGCTCCGTGGACCACCCCGCAGTATCCCATCTAGTCCTAGAGTCTCTGTGTCAGATATTCTCTGCTGACCACTGCCTGATGGCTTTGTGGTCAAATGTGTTTGTCTATGAAACCGTTCCCAGGAAGGTAAAGGGGCAAAGTCCTGCTGACTGGAACATTGTGCAGCACCAGGGCCAGGCCAATCTTTCACAACACCTGAGCCAGGTAGAACCTCAGCACATAGCAGCATTTGGTGCCCTTGCACTTTGGTAGCAAGCACAGCCACACACAATTATGGCCATGCTGGTTACACCCTTTTCCCCATTGATTGACGATGTACACGGTCCTTCTCCAGACTCTATCCATTTTGGACCCCCACATGAATAGGAAATTTGTTTTGGGAATTGACAGGGTGGTGGTGTGGGGATGGTCCAAACCTGGCCCACGTGCAGCAGGACCGAAAGTTCCTTGCACATTGCACCTGATAATCAGGTTTTACCCGAATGACAGAGATGGGTATCTCTGTGGTTCTCCCTGTCTCCTGGACCTGGGGGTCTTTGTACTGCTCCCCATCTCCTTAAGTTGGTGCTTTGTTTTCCACAACCCCCACAAGAAATCCAAGACCCCTGGATGGAGGGCAGAGGCGCAGAGAGATCAGTGAGAACACGGGTAGTTTCAACAGGGTGGGGTCCATCCAGGCGCCTGATAACAGGAGGAACCAAGTGGGAAGGAGGATGCAGGGCATTTGATAGCAGGACATTGCGAGAGAGTGGATTCCTCGAACTCTTGAGGGGAGAGGCGCTGGTCGATCCATCGGTTTAGATGGGGCAGGGTATAGACATGGCAGCTGACTGGAATTGTCAGCGGGTTACTGAGACCTGGGAGAGGAGGGGAAAGAGGGTGCAGTAGTGTTCTGAGAGTGCTGAGGGAGAGGCAACATGGGTGCCACCTCAAGGCAACGGTCCCCTGATTGTTTGCAGGGATGGGCTCTCTAAATAGACTCATAGATATCCAGCACAGAGCATCTTTGTCGCCCTGCCATCAGGAAGGAGATATGGAGGAATAAAAGCAGAGCAGCCAGGGAGGGAAATAGCTTCTTCCCACAGGCCGTGCGATTGACAAGGCAACATGAGCTGGATAGGAGCTAAGAATGAAAAGGGTGAGAGGAATATGGACTGATTACAACAGCTCAGCTAGCAGGAGGGAGGTGCTGAAGGGCCTGTTTCTGTTTTGTCTATCTGGACCAGCCTTTTGTGTTCAAGCTTTAAAAAAACCAATCATTTTTAAATTTAATATCAACGGTACAGAATGAATCAAGAGACAAGATGTCTGTCCAGCAGCAAGCGTCGAAGGCACTTCCTGAAACGGAGGCTCTGAAACCACAGGGAGGTTCTGGACGGAAAGAGGCCCAGCTTCTTCTGGAAGGAGGAGAGGAGAGGCAAGGGAAATGCGGGGGAAGGGAATGGGAGGGGTGGGGCTAGGGATGCCGTTCACCTCCCCTTTACTCTACCCCGTTCCCCTCCCCTTTCCACTGCCCTTTCCCCTCCCACATCCCTTCCCCACTTCCCTTCCCCAGTTCCAGTCCCCCGTTCGCCTCCCCCATTCCCCTCCCACTTCCCTTCCTCCTACTCCTAACCCGAACCCCTAACAAAATCTTAAACCTAACCTTAACACTACCGATACCCCCTACCACCACTCCATGTCCCCTAACTCTACCCCCACCCCGTCCACTAACCCTAACTTTATCCCTACGCCTATGCCGCCCCCTAACCCCAACCCTAATGCTACCCACCATCCCCTAACCCCAAACCTCACTCCTCCTCTACCCCCCTGCTCCTACCCCCTTCCCCTATACCTAACACAAGCCCACTTCCCCGAACTATAAACCTAACCATAAACCAAGATATAGCCCTACCCCATGTCTCCTAACACTAACCCTAATGCTACCTCTACAATGCTCCTAACCCTAACCCTAACTCTACCCAACTTCCCCAACCCTAAACTAACCCCTACCTCTATCCCTTGCATCCTACCCCCTTCCCCTAACACTACCTCCTACCCCTTCCTCATACCCGCATCCCCTACAACTACCCCCTTCCCAACCCTACCTCCTACCCCTTCCCCATACCCACACCCCCTACAACTATCCCCTACACTATCCCTTACAATCTACCCCCTTCCCCTAACCCTACCTCCTACCCCTTCCCCATACCTGCACCCCCTACCACTACCCCTACCCTATCCCTTACAACCTACCGACTTCCCCTAACCCTACCTCCTACCCCTTACCCATACCCGCACCCCCTACCACTACCCCCTACCCTACCCCTTACCACAACCCCTACCCTTACCCCCTTCCACTACCCCCTTTCTCCTACCCCCTTCCCCTCCCCCTCCGTCCCCTAGGTTAGGGGTAGGAAGGGGAAAGGGAAGGGGGAGGGGAAGGGGAGGAGGAGAAGGGGAGGGGAAGGGGGAGTGTTAGGGGAGGGGAAGGGGGAGGGGAAGGGGAGGGGGTAATGGGAAGGGAAGGGGAGAGGGGAAGGGGAGGTGAAGGGTGGAGGGCTGGGGTTAGGGCATAGGTGTGAGGGCAGGGGAAGGGGAAGGTGAGCGGGAGGGGGTTGGGATGGAGGAGGGGTAGAGGAGAAGAGGGGAAGTGGGTGAAGGGACATGGAAGAGGCAGGGAATGGGGTTGGCAGGGCCAGATGGAGAAGAAGGGGAGGGGTTCAGGCCATCATGATGTTGTCTGTCCTCTGTTCAGCTGGGATGTGAGGTTCTTCTGGACTCGTGTCTTGTCTCTGAGATCGCTCCTTCTCCTGGGAAGAGAAATACGAGTGATAGAGATACTGTCTCTGAGGCCTGATCACAATGACTTTGGAGGATCCCAACTCTTCCCCCATCATCCCCCCTACCCCTGAACACTGGAGCCATTCCCCTTCCTCTGCTTTACCTGAGGAAGTGTGTTTTGGCGAAAACCACGATCTCTCTCTGCAGAGCTCAGAGCAACGTGTCTCCATCAGGCAACACCCTGGTTCTCCACGATATGGCAGCAAGATGCTAGACAAATCATGGATGGATCGGTCGAGACCATTCAGCTGATCCATCTGAACTTACCCCACAGCAATGTTACCCTCCCCTCCCTCACACCAGTACCCTCCATTTTTCTTTAATTCCTGTCCATATTAAAATCCTTTTCATGCCTTTTTTTGGACCAGTCTCCACTACTACCCCGGCAATGCATTCCAGCCACCCACTACATTCTGTGTGAATAAAATGTACCCCTCACGTCTTGCCTAAATTTCCCTCAGCTCACCTTATTTAGATGTCCTCTGGTATTCTCGCCCCAGGAATGCACACAATATTCCAAGTGTGGTCTGACGAGAATTTTATACATCTGCAACGATACCTCTCGGTTTTTGAACTCAATCCCCTGACTCCTGAAGGCCAGCACACAATACACTATCTTAAACTCCCTTTCAATTTGCACAGCAACCTTGAGTGATATATGGAGCAGGATCTAAATATTTCTCTGTCCTGCACACTGTTCATAATCCTGCCATTAACCAAGTGATCTGCCCAAACATTCTTGTAATCCGCATTCAAGAAAGATATTGGTCTATATGAAGCTACTTTTAATGGGTCTCCAACCTTCTTTGGAATAACTGGTATTCGTGCCCTTGAAAATTACTCTGGAAATAAACCTGGAGCAGTTGCTTATTTAGGTACATCTGATTTACAGGATACAACTCCATCTGTCACTTCTCTGCAAACTGGATGACCTATGACAACCTTCTACACTGTCTACAACATTTCTACCTCTGTGTCATCCCCTGACGTACCCACCCTTACACTCCCATCATCATTCATAAAAATCACAAAGAGCAGGGGTCCCAGAGCAGATCCCTTTGGAGAGCCACTAGTCATTGTTCCATCTACTACTACCCTCTGTTTTCTGCAGACAAGCCAATTCTGAATCACACAGCCAAGGCTCCATGGATCCCATGCCTCCGGACATTCTGAGTGAGGCCACCGTGGGGATCTTGTCAAGCACCTTACTAAAATCCTCGTGCAGCACATACAGACCTTGACCTTCATCTATTTCCTTTGACACCTCCTCGAAAAACTCAATTTGACTGGTGAAGCAGGACCTGCTCCTCACAAAACTATCCATAAGTTTGCCCAGCATGTTTAGGCATTGCCCTCGGCCCCAGCATCTGCAGACTTCCTGGCCAGTCCCTCCCTTACCCCTTCCCAGAGCTTCCGCATCCATTAGAACATCAAGCATTGCTGCCCAGTACAGGCCCTTTGGCCCATAAAGGCTGTACTGACCTTTGTAAATGTTCTCCACAACCTTTACCTGTACCACACCCATAGGAACATAGGAAGTGGGAACAGGAGTAGGACAAAAATGGCCTATCGAGCCTGCTCCGCCATTCAATACGATCATGGCTGATCTAATATATGACCTAACTCGACCTACCCTGCCTTCTCGCCATATCCCCAAATTCCTCTATCATTTAAAAATTCTGTTCCCTTACATCCACATGCTCGTCTCAGAGACTTTTACCAACCACTACCAACCACTACCACTTTCTCCGGTGACGCATTCAAAGCTCTCACAACTCTCTGCATAAAAAAAATCTCCCCTCACCTGAAGCGGATGCTCTCCGAGATTTGCACCTCACAATTTAGGAAAGATTTCTGGCTGTTCATTCCATCTAAGCCCCCCACAATCTTATTTAGAATAAGTTATTAAGCTGTGGAAGGGGCAAGTTGGGAGAGGGAGGAGGGGAGAGAGCTGGTGGGGGAGGGGTGAGAGCTGGTGGGGAGGGGACAAGGCCATGTTGGGGAGAGGGATCAGGACCACGTTGAGGTGGGGAACGGGCAGACACGGGTAGGTCTACCTGCCGAAATAAAGGGGCAATAAGAAGGCCATCTCGGGATCTACCAGCATCTTCTGGGGCTTGATGTCTCAATGGAAAACCCCCTGAGGATGGAGGTAGGCCATGCTCTGCTACAGCTGGTACATGAACATCTGGCAACACAACGATATAACATGACCCACTCTGCCTCTACACTGGCCGGGTCTGGATCCTGAGGGTAAGGGGAGGTGGGTGAAGGGCCCCTCCCTGCCAATCAACATCCATCCTTATCATCCTCTCCACCCCTCTCCCCTCACTACCCTTTCTCTCCTCACCAATACCCATTGAGACCCTCATGCACCCTTCATCGATATCCAGTTCCCAGCGAGACTCAGCCAGTAAACTCCTTCATATGCTCCAACCCCACCATCCAAGCTTGCCCCAGTGGACAACTTGACCACCCAGACCCACAACCACCTTGATGTAGATCATGGGAATGGGCTGCTTGGCCTTGTTGAAGTGCTGGGCCATGCAGTGAACCGTCTCGGGAACATAGTCCAGACCCAGATTCAAATAAACCTCCTCTTTCTCTTGGACACAATACAAACATGTCAGCTGGATATACCCTTCAACACCCAGTGCCTCTCCCAACTGGAGTGCCAGCCCCTCCTGCTCTCTGTAGGCCTGATGCCCCCAGTGCTCAACACAACATGACATGAATCCAAGGGCTCAGCGAGCAGAACATCAATATGCCGTAGTGGACCCGTCCGCTGCCCCATCATTCGGCTTCTGGTGAGACTGCACGAAATGTGCAGCTCTGACCGCCCTCCCTCGTGAGGCAAGGATTCACCGGGAGAGAAAAACCATTGACGTTTCGAGATGAGAAATGTTTGCAGCCGGGTGTTGGCTGGGGTCGAACATGTGGAGGCTGAGTTGTTGGGACGATTCAGAGCAGGCGTTGATTTGGAAGGGCACCAAAAAGTTCTGGGGAAGTGAGTTATGGGGGAAAATACATTCGTGAAATGAATTGGGGAAACAGACTGGAGGGGCTGAGTGGCCGAATTTGGCGACCTTGTCTTGTGGTCTTGGCTGCTGCTGTCTGGAGTTGAAATGGCAAGAGGTCATGAGTTAATGGGTGAGGAGCAGGGCAGCCAGCGTCAAGGAGTCGGCACTGGTCAGAGGGGCAGGATGGAGGCAACAGAGAGGCTGCAGCGAGACAGATCGATTGAAGGAATGGGGAAGGTAGCAGCAAATGATATGCATCAGAGTGGGGGTGGGGTGGGTGCAGGTGGATCTTACCTTGACTACAGAGGAGTAGAAGTTGAGAAGAGGGACGATGATGGTGTGATCCAACTTTCGCACGATCTGCAGTTTGCGGTTCTATGGCGAGAGAGGAACATCAGCAAGGCTGGGCGATGGGTCGGGGCCCTGAGGGGCGACTTGTCCAAGTTGAGGGGGGAGGCGGGGAGGAGATTCGTCAAGAGGTCAGAGGTGGGGAACTCCTAGGGAGGCCGAAATGGGGGACTTTTCGAGAGTCAGTGGGGGGGACTTTTCGTGTCGCTGGAGCGGAGACTCGTCAGGGGGTTCAATGAAGTATCATTTCAGTTTTTATGATTGTTTTCCCAGCTTCTACTAAACAATGAATTTGCAGAAAATCTCTGATATTTGCCAGGTGTGTGTGTGTGTGTGTGTGTGTGTGTGTGTCTGTGTGTGTGTGTGTGTGTGTGTGTGTGTGGGTGTGTGTGTGGGGTGGGGGGTTGTGTGTGGGGAGGGGGGGTGCTGTTGTGGGTTTGTGTGACTTTCTCTGTTTCCAAACCCCATGGCTGCTTTGGTCTCTGTCAGATGCTCCTCTTTCCATCCACCCTTCAAAAATGTGTTTGGGGTGTTTGTCAATTGGGTGTAATTGTGTGAAACGGGCTCATGTGTCGCAAGGGCCTGTGAACGTGCTGTAGGCCTAAAGTTAAATATCAGGGTGTTCCATTTCCACACAACTGCTCCCCCCCCTCACCTTGAATCTCTTGTCCTGCAAGATCTTCTTGATGGCAATCAGATCTCCGGAGTCCACCAGCCTTGCCTGGTACACCACACCGAAAGATCCATTGTCGATGATTTTATCATCTGTGCAGGACACCACCTTGGGGACGTTGGGTCCATGACACGGTGTGGCCACCTCTGTTGTGACCTTATTGCCATGTCCTCTGGGGCAGAAGCAGCAGCATTTACACACCCAGAGGGTACACAACAGGTCATTTATCCCAACCCAGTCTTGCTGTCCAAGTTAGTCTCTACCCCTCCCTCTAACTCCCTTCCAAGGGTCACCTAAATGTCAGAATTGATCCTCTGGTGGTTCGTTCCAGCCTCTCAGTAGAAATATTGCCACCCCAGGTCCCTCTTTGATCACTCTCCTCAGACTGAGGCCAGTTCTGCAGCCGTTCACTTTGTCTACAACCCTCCCTCCATGAGAGGATCGGGTCATCCTTGACCTTCAGCACGTCCCGGGGAGATGAACCACTCTGAACCCTACCACGGGTTTAGCAGAAGCCCTCCACATTCCCAGAAGCTCAGCAACACCGTGATCTTCCATGATGCAAGCGTGACCTCGTCGCCTGAGGGAGCAGGTGGTGCGGAGAGAGCCCCACTCTTCACCGCTCAACTCTGTTGGGTCCGCCGCAGCAGAAACACTTTCTAGCACCTTGATCCAGGTCCACTGGGGGAAAGAATCCTATCCCGGTTGGGGGGGTGTGGGGGTGTATGCAAGGGTGGAAGGGATTTTGTAACCACGGGTGGGGGGGGGGGGGGTGGTGGGTGGAGGAGCGGTCCTGTCTCTCAGTGGACAGATCCCATTCCAGGTGGAGGGGGAGCTCTGTCCCATTTCTGTTGAAATGTCTACCTTCCATCCCCCTCGCAACTTCTCTTCTCCCTCAGACACCTCACACTCTCCCCTGCCCCGATTCATCTACCACTCTCTCATCCCCCACCCAACACCACCCCCATGGTTTCCCCAGTGCCTTCCGTCCCCTCGCACCCCATCCCCCCAGCTCAACCCTATGTCCCCTACCTCTGATCCAATCTCCCTTGACATGACCCTGTGGTGCAACCCCGTTCCTTCGTTCTCCCCTCCACTCCTACAGACACTACCGCTGTATTCCCTCACATGCCATTGTTCTCCCCTGCCCAGTCCCCCCATCATTTGTTGACTATTTTCTTGACATTGGCTCTAATTCCTCTTCCTAAGTGACATGATTTTTCACGTATCCCAAAAGAACTTATACCCAGAGATCTCCCCATAGACCTCCAGCGTGGAGCACAACTTGGGCAATGAGTGTGTCGGGTCTGTCAGATATATCAGAACAACTTCTGCAAATAATTTGATTTCATGCTCTTCCTGGCCTGTTCTGAAACCTTTAATGCCTGGATCCTGGCAAATGGCCTCGGCTAATCGCTCAACACTGGCAGTCAAAAGGCACCCTCTGATTCCCCTTAGATTTTGGGAACCCCGACTTCTTGAAGTGGGACAACACGTGGTGACCTATTTTCTCAAGATGTGGATCCAGGAGCTTGGACCAGTCTACCAGTTTGCCGTGGTCCGCCAGCATGCTTGCCAAGCTCCCCAACCCTGCACTCTCGTCAGTCCACCCGCAGATCTTGTTCTCCCTGCCTGCACTATAGTTCCTGTCCTGATTCCAAAGCATCTCCAATGCAGCTGTGTTCAGTCAGAACTCGAAGGACCCTGCTCACTGCACCAATTATTATGTGTGTGAAACTGATTCGAGGCGTCCCAAGGGTGGCGAATTTGAACACAGTTGTCTTTTATTGACACGTAGTGAAGTCGCATGAGGAGTAAAAGACACACACAGACACAAACTCGCCGGATTAATCGATACACTTGCAACCACTCATGGATAAAAGACTTGACAATCAACTTGTCACATACGATGCCTTGAACAGGTCATTCATTCACTCATTGATCTTGGATGCCTGTGGGTGGTAGGGGATATGCAGGTGGCCCCAAATACTTGGCATCACCACCCATTGCTGGTGGACGTTACCCGATAGAGTATTCCACATATGGAGCACGCTTAAATGGTGCTTGGTCGGCCCGCTGGCAGGACATCCGAGTATGTGCTGACCGTCGTGAGAACATATCACTTTTTATTTTGGCAGGGGAGAGGCCTGATAGGCTCAATTTATCTGACTTGGCCAGCTCCCGAACCCCAGCGAATGTGGCCCTTGGTTTTAATTGATGACAAATAGGGCATTTGGCCATCACAGTTCTTGCAACATCATGAGACCCCCAGATCCACTGTCCATCATAGTGCCCCCATATGCCCACATTTATGATGCACCAATGCTGCCAAGGCTCCGGGGTCACTCTGCTTGGGGAAAATAGTGGCAGAGCATATTTGAGCAGCTCAGTCCACAGTGGCATCGCGTCAGCTTCAGCGGTTTTCCTGGAGGTGTGTCCATCCACGTGGTGGACCCTGATTATTCTTTTGTTGTTCCACCTCTCAGAAGATCTGCCAGTGCTGTTGTCCTCAGAGCAGGCAGCCATGGATCTGCCTCCCTGTCTCCTGCCGCCGACCCATCCACACTGACGTGCTATTTGGCACAGCCCAGAAATCCTGTTGCACTAATCGGAAAAGAGGCTCCTGGGCCCGCCTGGTTGTCCCTTTTCGTATCAGTGCCACAGCTGCCAGCTTGGACAGTTGGCTCTCCCCTCCACCACACCCTCTTGTGTCAGTACTTTATCTGTGGTGGGCTGGAGCGCTCCCACCTTACACCTCTGTTTTTCGCACCTCCACCAGCCGGAGCCGTCAGTAAACCAAGCTTTTTCCTGCTGTCCAGCATCGAGGGTGTTGAACGGATTGCCCCAGGCCATGGTGCCAAGCTCTTCTCGGGGTCATTCAGGTGGGAGGCTGTCACTTTCAGGTAGGACATGATCTGTTCTTGCAAGTGGCTCAGCCCTTCGGGCCCGGCCTCTGTGCGGTCTGCCATGTACCACTTCTTCGGTCCGCTGTGAGTGGCATCCGCAGATTTAACCCATCACATGTTGGGGAGGTGTGGCTGGCGTGTGACTGTCTCTGCTGCCATCTGGTTCTCTGTGGTGAGCAGGCGAGCATCTGACACTCAGATGGGGAGTCGCGGGAGGCAACTTCCAGGAGGGAATTGAACCAGAAGCTGCGTGGGACTTGGCGACCTTGCCTCTTTTGCTCGAGGCTCCACTACGCCATTGTCTTCATGGCAGAGACAAGTCATTCAAAGGGTCTTCCAGTTTTGAGGGGTTGGGGGGTGCTTGTGGTCAGTGGCAATGGTGTTCAACAGCGTGTTTTGCCATTTAAGAATCTGTTTGTTGTTCAGGTCATCAATGAAGCGGAGAGTTTTTTTTTCTGGGCAACATTGTACAGTAGATGGAGGGGCAGGGTGAGATGGGGAATATGTTGGCACCAGTAACCCAAAAGACCCACAAAACTTTGTGCCTCAACTTGTTGGTGGGCACCGCAATGAGGATTTTGCTTTGAGCAACCATTGATATTTCTCTGCTGCCTGGATGCTCAGGAAAAGGACTGTTGGACTAGGACCCTGGACCTTTTCCAGGTGGTGCCTCCCTGGTGCCAGTGTCTGGGGTGTTGCTGCTGGTGTCCAAGACATCCTAAAGTGGGCCAGAGGTTGTGGTACATGGAGATACCAATGACATAGGGAGGAAGAGGGAAGAGTTCCTGAAAAGTGGGTCCAGGGCATTTGGTGAGAGCTGAAAAGAAATAGCATGAGGGGAGTCATGTTGGGATGACTGTCTGGGCCATGCGACAGTGAGAGCAGGAACAGAATGAGGTGGAGGATGAAGGCGTGGCCTGAAGGTGCGGGTTAAGAGCTCCTTGAGGACATCCTATTTGTCTTGCTCGGGAGGCTGATGTCAGAAGTCGATGAGCCTTGCTGCCATGTCCTGATGAGCAAGAACATCATGGAGGAGTAATGGATGTCATCAGTGGTGATCTCCTGGAGGTGGAACTGGTCCTTGGCCTGTTTGAACCCCACGTGTGGCTGCGACATCCAGAACGTTGACAGCTTCAACCAAACCATCTGAAGAGCCGCCTGGACCGTGATCTTCATGTCCAACTGAAGGGTTGGGTCCTGCTGAGGTCACCACTGTAGCAGGCGCGCTCCCGCGAAGTCTGGAAAGAATGACATGCACCCAAGAAGTGGAAGTGGAAGATAAGTTGCTTGAACAGGCAGCTCCAGCCTCGGGTTGGAAGGCAATCCTCCCGTTGCTCATTGTTTCCCACTATGTGGGTTGTCCCCTGGGATGAAGGGCATTGGCCCCAACGGGGTCTGCACTGTCAGCGTGTTTGTCGGCTCTCTAGTGTAGAGGCTCGTGTCTCGGTTAACAGGCCACTGCAACTCGATATGTCAAAAGAATATGAAGCCCATTTTTACCAAGGGTGGGTGTGGATATTTACATGAAACCCTGACACTCCCTTTCACCTGAAGGCCTCCGTTTATTCAATGAAACTTTAAAGTTACAGACACTTCTGTTGAGGTGAGAAGGGGAGGGGTTAGGATATTGGGGATGGGGGTGGGGGGTGGTTTCTTTATTCTTTCTTTTATAGATGCCACACATTAGATGAGCATTATTATTAATTGTGGGAATTTGTTGTGGTTATAAGTTTATAAATATTTTTTATAAATTATCGGCAGGACCACGAGTGGCAGATAGGATCATGGGGACTCTCTCCCCACAACCCACCCACCCCAAATATCAATGGGATAAACCAGGTTCATTGTCAACATCCTCGAGGATCCCTTCCACCTGCCCACAGCATTTAGCAGCTCTTCTCGTCGGGAAAGAGGTCGAGGAACATCGGAGCCAGTAGCACCAGGCCCTAAAACAGATTCTTGCTGCGAGCAGTGAGAATGGAGAATGATGGATGATCGGCTCAGACAAAGACTCCATGACTCTGCTATTGATTCAACAGAATTTATTTCTTTTTTGGGAGGGACTGCACGTGTATCATTTGTCTCTCTGTGCGTAGGTCCCGTTGTGTGTTTGCAGAGGTTTCACCATGAACGCAGTTTCCTCGGGTTAAATTTGAACGGGTACAGAGGAGCTTTCCTGGATTGGAAAATGTATCTCATTATACAAAGTTGACTGAGTTCGGGCTTTTCTCTGTTTCACCCCAAAATTAACTTTATTCTAAAATTATTGACCAAGAGGACAACTGTTCCATGTCTTTTCTCATCCTCGTGTTGCATGCCTATATTCCCTTCACTGCACACGTTCTCTGTTTAACATCATTCCACCCCTTTGACACCTTGTGGTTACTCCCTGCACTCTGTGGTTGAAGGGGTTCCCCTTTGTCTCCGCCCCTCAAGACCCCGAGGATTAGAGTCCTTCCCCACAGCGCCCTCGTGTTGGCTGCACCAAGCCTCAGTGCATCTCTCAGCAACCTGGAATAGGCCGGTGGGCAGCGTTCCCTCACCCACATCTCCATGTGCTAAAAGACCAGCAGGTTAACGTCGAACAGTTATGCCCTTCGGACCTCGATGTTGTGCTGACCTATCAATTCCAAGCAAAATAAAAAACTAGACCCTTCCTCCTTCATAACCCTCCATTCTTGCAATGGAGGGAGTGCAGAGGCGATTCACCAGGCTGATTCCTGGAATGGCAGGAATGACTTATGAGGAGAGATTGCGCAAATTGGGATTGTACTTGCTGGAGTTTAGAAGATTGAGAGGGGATCTCATAGAGACATAAAATTCTGGCAGGACTGGACAGAATGGATGCAGATGGGATGTTTCCAATGGTGGGAAAATCCAGAACCTGGGGCCATGGTTTGAGTATAATGGGCAAACCATTTATGACCGAGATGAGGAGGAATTTCTTTACCCAGAGGGTGGTGAATCTGTGGAATTCATTGCCACAGAGGGCAGTAGAGGCAGGTTCATTAAATATATTTAAGAGGGAATTAGATATATTTCTTCAGTATAAGGGTATTAAAGGTTACGGAGAGAAGGTGGGGACGGGGTACTGAACTTTAAGATCAGCCATGATCTCATTGAATGGCGGAGCAGGCTCGAAGGGTTGAATGACCTACTCCTGCTCCTCTTCTATGTTTCCTTCATTCATGTGTCCAAGAAGCCCTTAAATGCCGCTAATATTTCAGCCTTCATCACCACTCCTGGCAAGGCATTCCCGGCACCCACAACTCTGTGTAAAGACAAGTACCCCTGATATTGCCCCTAAACCTCCCTCCCTTTGCTTTGGGCTTCTAGTGTTTGCTTCTCTTATCTGGGTTTCAGGCAGACCAAAGGGCATTTTTCACTGAGATTCTGGTCTTCCAGCAGTTCTGGATGTCTGTCTCTGGATTCTCTGCTCAGGGGACCACCCCGCAGTATCTCATCAAGTCCTAGTCTCTGTGTCAGCAGGAATTCCATGCTGACCACTGCCTGATGGCTCTGTGATCAATAGTGTTTGTCTATGCAACCATTCCCATGAAGGTGATGGGGCAAAGTCCTGCTGACTAGGACATTGTGTGGCATCAGGGCCAGACCAATCTTTCGCAACACCTGAGACAGGTAGAACCTCAGCAAATAGCAGCTTTTGGTGCCCTTGCACTTTGTTTCCAAGCACAGCCATACCGAATAGCCATGCTGGTTAGGGTTATGCCCCCATTGACTGACGACGTACATGGTCCTCCAGACTCTATCCATTTTGGACCCCCACATGAATAGGAAATGTGTTTTTGGAATTGACAGGGTGGAGGTGTGGGGATGGGCCACACCTGCCTGACGAGCAGCAGTGCCGAGAACTCCTTGCACCTGATGACCAGGTTCTACCGGATTGACAGAGTTGGGCATCTCTGTGGTTCTCCCTGTCTCCTGGAACTGGGGGTCTCCTTACTGCTCCCCATCTCCTTGAGTTGGTACTTTGTTCTCCACCATCACCACAAGACAACCAAGGCCCCTGGATGGAGGGCAGTGGCGCAGAGACATCAGCGAGAATACGGGTAGTTTCAACAGGGTGGGGTCCATCCTGATGCCTGATAACAGGAGGAAACCAACGGGGAAGAAGGATGCAGGGCATTTGATAGCAGGTGGGGCAGGGTGTAGACATGGCAGCTGACTGGAATTGTCAGGGGGATACTGAGACCTGGGAGAGGAGGGGAAGGAGGGTGCAGTTGTGTTCTGACGAGAGAGTCTTGAGGGAGAGGCAACATGGGTGGAACCTCAAGGCAAGGGACCCCTGAATTTTTTGCAGGGATGGGTTCTGTAAATAGACTCAAAGATATCCAGCAAAGAGCATCTTTGTTCCCCCTGCCATCAGGAAGGAGATATGGAGAAATAAAAGCAGAAAAGCTGGGGAGGGAAATAGCTACTTCCCACAGGCCATGAGATTGACAAGGCAACATGAGCTGGATGGGAGCTAAGAATGAAAAGATGGAGAGAAATATGGACTGATTACAACAGCACAGCCAGCAGGAGAGTGGGGCCGAAGGGCCTGTTCCTGTGTTGTCTATCTGGACCAGCCTTTTGAGTTCAAGCTTTAAAAGACCAAACCATTTTTAAATTTAATATCAATGGTATAGAATGAATCAAGAGACAAGATGTATGTCCAGCGGCAAGCGTCAAAGGCACTTCCTGAAACGGAGGCTCTGACACCACAGGGAGGTTCTGGTCGGAATGAGGCCCGGCTTCCTCTGGAAGGAGGAGAGGAGGCAGGGATAATGTGGGGGAAGGGGTGGGGAGGGGAGGGGGTAGGGATGCCTTCCTCCGTTCACCTCTCATTTCCTCTACACCGTACCGCTCCTCATTCCCCTGCCCATTCCCCTCCCCCATCACCTCCCCATTTCCCGTGCCCCGCTCGCCTCCCCCTCTCCCCTCTCCAACCTAACCCTAACCCCGAACAAACCCCAACCTTAACGTTAACACTACCGATACCCTTAAACACTACAGCACGTCCCCAACCCTAACTTTTATTTCCACCCTATCCCCTAACCCTATCCCTATGCTGTCCCCTAAACCCAACCCTAAACCTACCCACCTTCCCCTAACCCCAACTCACACCCCACCTCTACCTCCTACTCCTACCCCCTTCCCCTAAACCTAACACAAGCCCACTTCCCCGAACTCTAAACCTAACCCTAAACCTCGACCTAACCCGAGCTCACATCTCCTAACCCTAAACCTAACTGTATCTCTACCCGTCCCTGACCCTTATCTTAATTCTACCCACCTTCTCCAACCTTAAACTAAACCCTACCCCTATCCTCTACACCAACCCCCTTCCCCTATCCCTACCCCATACCCGCACCCCCTACCACTACCCCATTACCTACCCCTACCCTCTCACTACCCCCTTTATCCTACCCCCTTCCCCTATCCCTCTATCCCCTAAGTTAGGGATAGGAGAGGGAGGAGAAGGGGAGGAGGGGAAGGGGAGGAGGGGAAGGGTAGGAGGCGAAGGGGAGGGGGAAAGGAGAGTGGAAGGGGAGGTGAAGTGAGGAGGGCTGAGTTTAGGGCATAGGTGTGAGGGTAGATGAAGGGGAAGGTGAGTGGGAGGGGGTTGGAATGGAGGAGAGGTAGGAGAGAAATGGGGGGGGGGAATGGGTGAAGGAATATGGAAGAGGTGGGGAATGGAGTTGGCAGGGCCAGAGGGAGAAGGGGAGGGGTTCAGGCCATCATGATGTTGTCCGTCCTCTGTTCAGCTGGGATGCAATGTTCTTCTGGACTCGTGTCTTGTCTCTGAGATCGCTCCTTCTCCTGGGAAGAGAAATACGAATGAGAGAGAAGCCGTCCCCGAGGCCTGATCACGATGACTTTGGAGGGCCCCAACTCTTCCCCCATCACTCCCCTCCCTACCCCTGCACACTAGGGCCTTTCCCTTCCTCTGCTTTACCTGAGGAAGTGTGTTATGGAGAAAACCACAATCTATATCTGCAGAGCTCAGAGTACCGTGTCTCCATCAGGCAACACCCTGGTTCACCACGACATGGCAGCAAGATGCTGGACAAATCATGGATGGATCAGTCGAGTTCCTTCAGCTGACTCATCTGAACCTACCCCACAACAATATTACTCTTCCCTCCCTCTCACCAGTACCTTCTGTTTTTCTTTTATTCCTGTCCCTATATTAAAATCTTTTTCATGCCTTTTTTGGACCAGCCTCCACTACTACCCCTGGCAATGCATTCCAGCCACCCACTACATTCTGTGTGAATAAAATATCCCCCTCACATCTTGTCTAAAGTTCCCTCATCTCACCTTATTTAGACGTCCACTGGTATTCTCGCCCCAGGAATGCACACAATATTCCAAGTGTGGTCTGACTAGAATTTTATACACCTGCAACATTACCTCTCAGTTCTTGAACTCAATCCACTGACTCCTGAAGGCCAGCACACAATACACCATCTTAAACTCCCTCTCAATTTGCACAGCAACCTTGAGCGATTTATGGAGCTGGATCTAAATATTTCTCTGTCCTGCACACTGTTCATAATCCTGCCATTAACCAAGTGCTCTGCCCTCACGTTCTTATAATACGCATTCAATAAAGATTTTGGTCTATATGAAGCTAATTTTAATGGGTCTCCAACCTTCTTTCGAATAATTTTTATTCGTGCCCTTAAAAATGACTCTGGAAATAAACCTGGAGCAGTTGCTTGTTTAAGTACATCTGTATTTACAGGATTCAACTCCATCTGTCACTTCTCTGCAAACTGGATACCTATGACAACCTTCTACATTGTCTACAACATCTCTACCTCTGTGTGATCCCCTGACGAACCCACCCTTCCACTCCCATCATCATTCATAAAAATCACAAAGAGCAGGGGTCCCAGAGCAGATCCCTTTGGAGAGCCACTAGTCATTGTTCCCTCTACTACTACGCTCTGTTTTCTGCAGACAAGACAATTCTGAATCTACACAGCCAAGGCTCCATGGATCCCATGCCTCCCGAAGTTCTGAATGAGGCCACCGTGATGACCTTGTCAAGCACCTTACTAAAATCCACGTGCAGTGCATACAGACCTTGACCTTCATCTATTTCCTTTGACACCTCCTTGAAATACTCAATTTGACTCGTGATGCAGGACCTGCTCCTCACAAAACTATCCATGAGTTTCCCCAGCATGTTTGTGCATTGCCCTCGGCCCCAGCATCTGCAGACTTCCTGGCCAGTCCCTCCCTTACCCCTTCCCAGAGCTTCCGCATCCATTACAACATTAAGCATTGCTGCCCAGTACTGCCCAGTACAGACCTTTGTAAACATTCTCCACAACAAACTAACCCTTACCCGTTCCACACCCATAACTATGGGTGGATTAAATATCCAATTAACTTCTTTCTTAAATAATGCATCATGAATTTGATGTTGATTCCAATTTTGAATAACTTTTCATAATTCTCGTTCAGCTCCTTTAAAGTTAGATCCATTATCAGAACATAATTCTTTTACTTGACCACGTCTTTGAATAAAACGCTAAAGAACATTAATAAAAGAGTCTGTATCAAGCAATGACGCTACTTCAATATGAATTGCTCTCATAGTCAAACACGTGAAAATAACTCCATATCGTTTTTCAACACTTCGTCCTCACTTTACTTGCAAAGGACCAAAATAATCAACTTCCACGGATGTAAATGGGAATTCATCAGGTGAAACTCTGTCCTGTGGTAAATCTGCCATTTGTTGTTGTCCAGGTTTTCATTCTCTCTGTTAGTCACAATGAGATGAAACCTCATGATTTCATTATTAATATATTTAAGCACTGATGTTCTATCAGTCCAAAACACAGGATCTGCTAACTCCATCTGTAATTCTCTTCTTAACATAGCGTCCATTTTGCTCGCCATAATAGCAGCAGTCAATTCCATTCAAGGTCTGGTGACTGACTTTAATGGAGCCATTCTGGCTATTGTAGGGTATGTTGAGGTAGATAATTTGACACCAGGTGCACAGTGGGGATAAGGTTCAACGATGATGTCCGGTAGACTGAGACAGTTACTGTGACGTTGGGTTCACAGCAGTAAAAAGGTTTAACAGTAATGTACGATAAACTGTGTCAGATACAGTGACACCAGGTTAACAGTGGGGAGAAGGTTTAACAGTAATGTACGATAAACTGTGTCAGATACAGTGACACCCATTCACAGATGTGTAAATGTTTAACGATGATGTATGGTAGACTGATAAGAGATACTGAGACAATGGGTTCACAACATTAAAACGGTTTAACAGTCATGTACAATAAACTGTATGAGATACTGCGATACCAGGTTCAGAGTGGGGAGACGTTTTAACGGTAAAGTACAGTAGACGTTGGGATATACTGTGACGCTGAGTACAGGGCAGTAAGAAGGCTTAATGGTGATGTGCTTTAAACTGAGGCGGATACTTTAACACCAGGTTCACAGGAGGAAAAGGCTTAATGTTTATGAATGGTAGACTGAGGCAGAAAATGTGAGATGGATTCCACAGTAGTAAGAAGGTTTAACAGTGATTTACTATAAACTGTGTCAGATACTGTGACATCATGTTCACATTGGGGAGAACGTTTAACAGTGATGTACGGTAAATTGAGATGGATACCGTGACATCGGGTGCACAGTGGGGAGGAGGTTTATCAGTATATACGATAGACTGAGATCAATACTGCGACTCCAAGTTCACAGTAGTGAGAAGGTTTAACGGTGATGTACGGTAGACTGAGGCAGATACTGTGACACCAGGTTCATGTTGGGGAGAAGGTTTAACGGTGATATACTGTAAATTGAGATATATACCGTGGCACCAGGTTCACAGTGGGGAGAAGGTTTAACGGAGATGGACGGTAGACTGAGGCAGATTCTATTACACCAGATTCACAGCGGGGGAGAAGGTTTAACGGTGATATACTGTAAATTGAGATATATACCGTGACACCAGGTTCACAGTGGGGAGAGGGTTTAACGGTGATGGACGGTACACTGAGGCAGATTCTATTACACAAGGTTCACAGGGGGGAGAAAGTTTAATGTTGATGTACGATAGACTGAGGCAGAAACTTTGAGACAGGATTCACATTCGTGAGAAGGTTTAACATTGATGTACGATTAACAGTGTCAGATACTTTGACATCAGGTTCATATTGGGGAGAAGGTTTAACGGTGATGTACAGTAGAGGGAGTCAGATACTGTGACACCAGGCTCATTGAATTGTTCATTTATCTTAATTACAACATCTAATTTATATGCTCCATTTTTTTGTGGCAACTTCCAAACATTCCATAAACTTCTATTCTAATCAGATTTTGTTCATTTAAATAGGTCACCACTAAAAGCCTAAATCGTTTGGTCTCTTAAGTACGCTGCACAAAATTAAATTCTTTACCTGGGTTTGGTTCAACGGCACTTCTGTCTGCTTCATTATTTTTTCAGCCCCTCATTTGGTGCTTTCTGCTTTGCCCAGCTGATACGCCAAATGGGCATCCAACTCTGTCTTCTCAGCTTCACACAACATTTCCTCTGTAAACTTGAGAAAACCAAGAAGACTAAAGTTAAAATTTTCACATTGGCATTTTCAAACACAAAAATGACGCTGAGTTGCAATTTCACTTCAAAATCCCACTTGCTAAACTTTCAAGCAACTGAATCGCATCCAACAGCTGGAAAATTGCAAGAGAACTGCTTGGTTAAAGCAAAGACTCCACCCAGTCACCCCATTAAAGGCCTCCAAGTTAACAACAGATAGCAACCTGAAAGTTAAATACAAACATCTGTATCAGGAATATTAACGGGCATTTAAAAAAAAAATCACTTCCACTATTGAAAGAAAACTCCTCAGGGAACATCAGGCTCTTGTTGAACAATTCCTGTTGTATTGCTCAAAATGGTTTGAATCTTGATTTCAAGCAGAGTCATTTGGTGAGATTGTTGGTCCAGAACAAACCCTGCCCACACACTCCCTTAAATACCTGCAAAGACTTGGTTCAGCTCTGCTCCATGCTAAAGCTATCAAGCTTTTCTGAAGAGATAACAGACTTCAGATGCTGGTACATTGAGTCACAAAAACACTAATGCTTCCCTGAACAACACAACAAGAACCTTCCCGAGTGGTAAATATCAACAAGACATAATATAATTTAACTGTTGTGTTTGTGTCGTTGGAGAATTCCCTTTCCATTCAATCAGAATTAGAGTTTTGGGTGCCGTATTTGAGAAAAGATGTGCTGGTGTTGGAGAAGGTCAGAGATGATTTACTGGAATGATATCAGGAATGAAAGGGTTAGTGTATGAGGAACAATTGTCGACTCTTCGACTGTACTAGTTGGAGTACAGAAGGATATGGGGGTCCTCAGAGGCATTTCAAATGCGAGAAGGCCTGGACAGAGTACATATGGCAAAGATGTTTCCCATGGTAGGGGATTCTAGGACAGGAGAGCATAATTTCAGGATAAAAGGGTGTCAATTTAAAACAAATGTGGAAAAATTGATTTTGTCAATGGGTCGTGAAACCCACGTGAGGTCATTGGGTGTATTTAAGGCAGAGATTGACAGGTATTTTATACGTCAAGGAATTAAGGGTAATGGGGAGAGAGCTGGGCAGTGGGGCTGAGTGGAAGAATGGTGGAACAGACTCGAAGGGCTATCTTCTGCTCCAAAATCTTGTGATCTATATCCTGCTGGAGACCAAGTGAACCCTCCTCTTGTATTCCATTCTTAGAAAACATTCTGCATCATGGTTTTATGTCATGTGAACCCATTTCCGATTGAATCCCATGTTACAAATAACCCAATGCAAATTCTGCATTGAGAGGACTGCAGCTTCCTCTTTTTAAAAATTGTTATGGAGGAGCTCAAATGAGATTTCTTGCTTCTTTTTTTGAAAGGGTTAAAATAGAATCGAATAAAGTAGGAGAGGGAAAAGCAGAAGAATTTATGTACAAGTGGGATTCGAAATTAATGGTTGGTGATAAAGATACACAATTGTTGAAACATTTGATTAATATATGGAATAAAATAAATGATGAAATTGGTGTAAGTGGATGTACATCACCCAAAATGGCTTTGATTCAAAATCCTCGTATCCTCGTATCTTCAGGATCATCAATTGCTGGATAGCTGGTTTCGTAAGGGGATTATAAATGTTGAAGATTGTTATGAAAGGGGTCAATTAATGTCATTTGAGCAACTGAGAAATAAATATCGTATAACTCATCGCAATCTTTTTTGCTATTTCCAACTAAGAGCATTTTTTTTTATTTTTTATAATTTTTTATTTTTCACACCATAAATCACATTAACCATGATACACATATTTTGCTTTTCACACATATACAATGTCATTTCCCACCCCCCTCCTCCCATCCCACCCTCCCCACCTACCCCCTCCCGTCCATTTAAGGTATAAAATCTAGGATACATTAAACAAGTCAGACAATGTTGTCATTCAATAAAAATACACCAGAAATTCCACTGAGTCCATTCTTTTCATTTCCTTTTCCTTCCGTTAACTTAGGTAGTGATTGTCCCCGGTAGGTTTTCGCTGTTGTGTTTAATATAAGGCTCCCATATTTGTTCGAATATTTCAATATTATTTCTTAAACTATATGTTATTTTTTTCTAATGGAATACATTTATTCATTTCTATATACCATTGTTGTATTTTCAAATTATCTTCCAATTTCCAGGTTGACATAATACATTTTTTTGCTACGGCTAGAGCTATCTTAACAAATCTTTTTTGTGCATCCTCCAAATCAATTCCAAATTCTTTGTTTTTTATGTTACTTAGGAGAAAGATCTCTGGATTCTTTGGTATATTGTTTTCTTTATTTTATTTAATATCTGATTTAGATCTTCCCAAACTTTTTCAACTTTTTCACATGTCCAGATTGCATGAATTGTTGTTCCCATTTCTTTTTTACATAGAAAACATCTATGAGATACTGTTGGGTCCCATTTATTTAACTTTTGAGGTTTAATGTATAGCCTGTGTTTCCAGTTATATTGTATCATACGTAACCTCGTATTTATTGTATTTCTCATCGTTCCAGAGCATAACTTCTCCCATGTTTCCTTCTTTATCTTTATATTTAAATCCTGTTCCCATTTTTGTTTAGTTTTACCATTTGTTTCCTCATTCTCCTTTTCTTGCAGTTTAATATACATATTTGTTATAAATCTTTTGATTATCATTGTATCTGTAATCACATATTCAAAGTTACTTCCCTCTGGCAAACTCAAACTGCTTCCTAATTTATCCTTCAAGTAGGATCTCAATTGGTAATATGCCAGTGCAGTATCTTGAGTTATATTGTATTTATCTTTCATTTGTTCAAAGGATAATAATCTATTTCCTGAAAAACAATTTTCTATTCTTTTAATCCCTTTTTGCTCCCATTCTCTAAAGGAAAGGTTATCTATTGTAAAAGGGAGTAACTTGTTTTGCGTCAATATTAGTTTTGGTAATTGATAATTTGTTTTATTTCTTTCTACATGAATCTTCTTCCAAATATTGAGTAGATGATGTAATACTGGAGAACTTCTATGTTGTACCAATTTTTCATCCCATTTATATAATATGTGTTCAGGTGTCTTTTCCCCTATTTTATCTAATTGTAATCTAGTCCAATCTGGCTTTTCCCTTGTTTGATAAAAATCTGATAGGTTTCTTAATTGTGCGGCTCTATAATAATTTTTCAAGTTTGGCAGTTGTAAGCCTCCTTGTTTATACCATTCTATTAATTTATCTAGTGCTATCCTCGGTTTCCCCCCTTTCCATAAAAATTTCCTTATTATTTTCTTTAACTCCTTGAAGAATTTCTCTGTCAGTTGTATTGGCAATGCCTGAAATAGGTATAATATCCTTGGAAAAATGTTCATTTTAATACAGTTTATCCTTCCTATTAGTGTTAATGGTAAATCTTTCCAATGCTCTAAATCATCCTGTAATTTTTTCATTAGTGGATAATAATTGAGTTTATATAGTTGGCCGAGATTTTTGTTTATTTGTACACCTAGGTATCTTATTGCTTGCATTTGCCATCTAAATGGTGATTCTTTCTTAAATTTTGAGAAATCCGCATCATTCATAGGCATTGCTTCACTTTTATTTACGTTGATCTTGTAACCCGACACTTCTCCATATTCCTTCAATTTCTTATATAATTCTTTTATTGATAGTTCTGGTTCTGTTAAGTATTCTATAACATCATCCGCAAATAAACTGATTTTATATTCCTTGTCTTTTATTTTTATCCCTTTTATATTATTTTCTGTTCTTATCAATTCTGCTAGTGGTTCTATAGCTAACGCAAACAATAAAGGTGATAGTGGGCATCCCTGTCGTGTTGACCTGCTTAAGTTAAATTGCTTTGAGACATGTCCATTTACTGTCACTTTCGCTAATGGTCCCTTATATAATGCTTTAATCCAATTAATATACTTCTCCGGTAAACTGAATTTTTGCAATACTTTGAACAAATAATTCCATTCTACTCTGTCAAAGGCCTTCTCTGCGTCTAAAGCAACTGCTACTGTTGGTGCTTTATTCCATTCTACTGCATGAATTAAGTTAATAAATTTACAAATATTGTCTGTTGTGCGCCTTTTTTTGATAAATCCAGTTTGGTCTAGATTTACCATTTTCGGTACATACTCTGCTAATCTATTTGCTAATAATTTAGCTATTATCTTATAATCTGTGTTAAGTAAAGATATTGGTCTATATGACGCTGGTGTGAGTGGATCTTTCCCTTGCTTTAGTATTACTGTAATTATTGCTGTTTTACATGAATCTGGTAAGCTTTGCGTTTTATACTAAGAGCATATTTGAAGGATAAGTTGGGACCAACCATGTTGTACTGAAATAGAAATTCCTAATAAAGAGGAATTGTTAAAAAAAATTATTTGATGATGTCCTCTTTATTACAAGTAGGAACTTTTAAATGAGAAGTTCATAAGTTGAGACAAAAGTGGGAAATGGATCTGAATATTGTAATTGATTGGCAAATATGGGGAGATCCATATCAGGATCTCAATGCAAGACATAAATTAGTTCAGTATAATTGTTTTTACATCAGTCATGTAGCAGATGTCAGCAAGGATTTTATCTGAAAGCTGCACTTGGAGTCAGGTGACTCAGGCTATTGGATTTGAAAACCTCCTCAGGAAGCTGATTTGGCAATAGAAACATAGAAGATAGGAGCAGGAGTAGGTCATTCGACCCTTTGAGCCTGCTCCGCCATTCAACGATATCATGACTGATCTTAAAGTTCAATACCCCGTCCCCGCCTTCTCTCCGTAACCTTTAATACCCTTATACTGAAGAAATATATCTAATTCCCTCTTAAATATATTTAATGAACCTGCCTCTACTGCCCTCTGTGGCAATGAATTCCACAGATTCACCACCCTCTGGGTAAAGAAATTCCTCCTCATCTCGGTCCTAAATGGTTTGCCTATTATCCTCAAACCATGGCCCCGGATGCTGGATTTTCCCATCCTTGGAAACATCCCATCTGCATCCATTCTGTCCAGTCCTGCCAGAATTTTATATGTCTCTATGAGATCCCCTCTCAATCTTCTAAACTCCAGCAAGTACAATCCCAATTTGCGCAATCTTTCCTCATAAGTCATTCCTGCCATTCCAGGTATCAGCCTGGTGAATCAACTCTGCACTCCCTCCATTGCAAGAATATCCTTCCTTAGATAAGGTGACCAAAACTGCACACAATACTCCAGGTGTGGTCTCACCAAGGCCCTGTACAGCTGCAGTAAGGTATCCTTGTTCCTATACACAAACCCTCTTGAGATGAAGGCCACATACCATTTGCCTTTTTATCCTCCTGCTGTACCTGCATGCTCACCTTCAGAGACTGGTGTACAAGTACCCCTAGGTCTCACTGCACTTCCCCATCTATTAATCTATTGCCATTCAAATAGTAATCTGCCCTCCGGTTTGTATTACCAAAATGGATAACCTCACATTTATCCACATTGTAGTGCATTTGCCATGTATTTGCCCAGTCCCTCAATTTATCCAAATCACACTGGAGCTTCCTGACTCCCACTTCCATGCACACAACCCCTCCTAGCTTAGTGTCATCTGCAAATTTGGAGATATTACATCCAATCCCCTCATCCAGATCATTAATGTAAATTGTGAATAGCTGGGGTCCCAGTACAGATCCCTGTGGCACCCCACTGGTCACCGCCTGCCACTCAGAAAATGAGCCATTTATCCCAACTCTCTGTCTTCTACCTGCCAGCCAGTTCTCAATCCACATCAATACTTTGCCCCCAATCCCATGAGCTTTGATTTCGTAAGCCAGTCGTTTATGCGGGACTTTATCGAAGGCCTTTTGGAAGTCCAGGTACACCACATCCACTGGCTCTCCCCCATCTATTTTACCTGTCACCATCTCAAAGAATTCCAATAGATTTGTCAAGCACGATTTACCTTTTGTAAATCCATGTTGACTCTGTCCGATCCCTTCTCTGCTAGTCATATGCTCCACTTTTACATCCTTAATAATGGATTCCATCATTTTGCCCACTACTGATGTAAGGCTCACCGGCCTATAATTCCCTGCTTTTTCTCTACCCCCCTTTTTAAATAGTGGGGTAACATTAGCTACCCTCCAATCCATAGGTACTGATCCTGAGTCTATCGAGTTCTGGAAAATAATTCTTAAAGCATCTGCTATCTGAATGGTCACTTCCTTGAGTACCCTACGATGTAGATTATCTGGTCCTTGGGATTTATCTGCCTTCAATCCCATCAATTTCCCCAAGACCATGTCCTTAGAGATACTGATTTCTTTCAGTTCCTCCCTTGCATTAGTCTCTATGTATCCCAACATCCTTGGGAGGTTATTTGTATCTTCTCTTGTGAAAACAGAATGAAAGTAAGAATTTAATTGGTCTGCCATTTCCTTACACCCCATTATATATTCCCCTGATTCTGACTGCAAGGGACCTACTCTGGATTTCACCAATCTTTTCCTCTTGACATATTTATAAAAGCTTTTGCAGTCGGTTTTTATATTTGCCGCAAGCTTACTTTCATAATTTATTTTTGCTCTCTTGATCACGTGATCCAGGGGAGTTGTATTAATTCACTTCAATGCAGCATTTTGGATCTATTGACCAAAGTTCCACACTGCAGCAGTGAGGAAGGAATTCACAACTAGTTTTTCTTCTACAGTTACTTCTTACACCAGTGAAATTGAATAAAATAAAATCAGAATTATCACATCAATGTTTTAGGTGTGGTGAAGATATCGCAACTTTCTTGCATTCAACTTATCTTTGTCCTAATGCAAGATCTTTTTGGGGAGAATTACAATATTTATGGAACAAGTTATAGGAGATGTTTTTCCACAGAATCTGACCTTATTTTTATTAAGAAATATGGAAGGAACAAGGACCAAATTAAATCTATTAATATATCAATTGAAATTTGTTAAATTAACGTTAGCGGTGATGAGGACATGTATTGAACTTACTTGGAAATCCCATATATTTTTAGGGATGCCAAGATGACATGCAAAAATTCAAAGTTGTATTCCTTTGGAAAAAATTACATTTCGCTTGAGAAATATATACTCTATGCTTTTGCAAATTTGGCACCTGAATATTCAAATATCAGGCTTCAATTTGTAATAATGCCCTTTCCATCCCTCTAGACATGTGAGATTCTCCTCTTAGTTAATTTTTTTAAATTTAGATTTGTTAGATTTCTTCGCCACCGTGAAATCTGGGGAAGCGGACGACTAGAGCAGGGCACCAGAAAACAGAAAGACCACACCCCACCAACATCTCAGAAGCAGAGGATTCAATCCACGGGTCAGTGACCAAGGAAGCAGACCAGTGGGGGGTTCTGCAGCTGAAAGACCCACATAGGTGGCAGGCTGTTGGTGACTTGAGGAGAGGAACCCACGCAGGCTGTGGGCTTCTGGACAAAGCAGTCAAGGAACTCACACCAGGCTGTGGATTGCTAGAGACTGGGTCAAATCTGGCTAAAAGGGTGTCAGGTATCAGACCTGGGATACGAGTGAGTGCTAAATGGTTCCTAATTATGTCAGAGGTTCAAAACTGGAGCATACATCTGTGAGCATTAAAAGAGAATCCACAGACCCTCAGTGACTTGGCCCAGGGTTTTGGGTGGTGGGGTGGGGGGGGGGGGTGAGCACTCAGTCTTTCTCTGACTGCAAGAAGCATTTCAGGAAATTTCTGCCAGAGGTGAGTCTGTCTGTCTTACAGCAGGAAAAAAGCAATTTTGTGTGATACGACACTTTGTAATTACATGACAGTAAATTGTCTCCTGAAATAGAGAGAGGTTCAAGTTTCAAACTATTACAAACTCCACTCAACAGATTATACCTCTTCCCACTTTTTTTTTTTGCAAGGACACCATTGATTTGATCACAACTCCTCTGCTGCGTCTGTCCTGTGACAGATTATGTATTTTACATTGTATCTAGAGATGTTTTTGAAAGAGATGGATTGGAGGAGTCGTTTAGGTCACAAACAAACACATACACTGCACAAAACAGCTCTTATTTAAAATACAAGAGCTTTGTTGAGAGTGAGTCATTCAGGCGCCGAGAGTCTTTACAAAGACAAAACAAGGAGACTGTTTTGCTAAAGAATTTCAAAATCAGGTGTAAATGGATTATTGTTTTAAAGCAACAGATTAATGGACTCAGAAGTTTGAGTCCAGTGCAGTCATCTGGCTGATACCAGTTTGCTATTCTAAGAAGGTCATGTGGTTTTGCAAGCAGAGAAGAGAGACCAAATAGGCTTTTTCTAAAAGAGAGAGAGAGAGAGAGAGAGAGAGATGGCAAGCCAGCATCTTGTTTTTAAGACGGGTCGTGAGTTCTCAGTTCAGCCTGTTGAAAAACAGGAAATGGCTGGCTAGAAATGATGTTTCACCTGAAATAAGGGAAACAAAAGGAAATCAATGGTGACCTGCAGAAGAGGTTATCATTTGGAAAACCCTTATGGGTCAAGGTTCTTTGGCAAGACACCAAAGTGGCTGATCAGAGGGAATCAGTTTATGTGTGTCCAATGAGCAGGAAATCCCTCTCTGAAACCAACAAGAGCTTTCCTGGAGGGTAAACATTTACTTTTAAGCACCAGAGCTTATCATTCATATTCAAATTCATAAATGGTGAATTCTATGCACAGTATAAGAATTGATAGACACCGGTGAACTTGGAGTTGTGTCAAAGAACTTTATGCACATTAAATACACCTGCACTTCAAATTAGAAGGGGGTAATTAGAAGGGGATAAGTTAAAGTTTGATCCTGTTTTTTTTAAAAAGAAAATTAAAAACAATGTTTGTTTAAGTATGAATGGTGTTATTGCTTAAATTCTGCCTGTGATGGAAAGTATTCTTGGACTGAATAGACATCTGGGCCAAATGGCTATTTAAAGACAATCTGTACATGATTGTACATCCTAAAGTACAATGACTACTTCTATCCACTAAAGATTGTTAAAGAGCAAGAATAGACAATACAATCACATAAAATTCCCATCCATACAGCACACGTATTAATACACAGAACGATCACACCTCCTTATCGGTCAGGAAGGGCCTACACTTCCCAAGGAGCCTGAGAAAGTCAAGGCTAATGGCTCTCATCCTGAGATTTTACAGGAGCGCAGTTGAGTCTCGACCTTTGGATGGTCTAGTTGCTGTATAGCATCAGACAGCAATGATGCAGAGTAGTGAGGATCACTGGGGTCTCCCTTTTTCTGTAGATGACATTTACTGGGAGTGTTGTTCAAATTGGGCTCAAGGAATAGTACAAAGACCATTTTGATCTAGTGAACAGCATCTTTAACCACGTCCATCATCAAAATCTGGACTTACATGCTGGGGAATAGCATCTTCCCACAGGCTGTGAGATGGATGAAACACACACACACACACACACACACACACTCACACCAGGTTAGTCAACACAAAACTGCTTTATTCAGTCTTTACAGGCTTCTTCTATTTACACCGTGTCCCGGGCTCCATGGGTCAAGGTGGGACATCATTTGTGAGTTTGCTGCAGATCCACGGGACCACAGGTTTAAATTAAGCCCTGTGAGTGTCCTGCACCTTCCGGCAGGGGAAATCACAGATTAACGTGCCATTCCTCGACATGCAGGACCACGTGCATGTGGTCAATTAAATGCATGAGTTCCCAGCTGTCTGCCTTATGATTTCATGTGCCCGCCAAAGAACCTGGCTCTCTCGGCCCGCTACATAGCTGATACACACCCCACCCCCCACCAGAACCGTCGCCAGAAAGTAAAACACCAGTTGCATGCACCTTAGGTGGACACCCTCATCGTCTCGGCTGGGGGCAATGAAAGGGTGAAGTGGGATCCAAATGGGCAGAGGTTTTGTCTGTCCCAACTAAACAGCTGCGAATGTCCCCCAATGTCTAAAGTATACTCAAACCCATTCTTCTTTACCACGCGGAAAACGCCCTCATACTGTCGTTGTAACAGCACTCCTAGGTCCTGTCTGCGCACAAAAACAAAATCAGTGTCCAGGAGTGGTGGGGTACATTCTGTTAAGGGGATCCAAGCCAGTGGGTAGGAAAAGCTTTGCTGATCGCGATACCATGTCGAAGCTGTGGAAGGAAGTTCAGATGAGAGTTGGTTGTGAAATGAATGTCCCATGAAACTGTAAGGACCGTACCATAAACCATCTCTGCGGACAATGCAGACATATCTTACTTTGGAGCTGTGCGCACTCCCAAAAGAATGCATGGCAACTCATCAACCTAATTGGGACCAGTGAGTCGGGCCTTAAAAGTGGACTTCAGTTGCTGGTGGGAATGTGGGTGAATTGTGTTCCGCGGATTGAATTAATGTGGGAAAACCAAATCTAGCCATCCAGTTGACGATGAATGCTCTGGCCCTTGTCTCAGTGTCACTGGATGGCAACGGGACGGCCTCTGGCCAGCGCGTGAAATGTTCTACAACTGTTAGAATGTATCTCATGTTTTGAGATTCTGGCAATGGTCCAAGCAGGTCTACATGCACGTGTTCCAACTGTCTGCATACCGTCGGGAAATGTTGAAGAGGTGCCTTAGTGTGGCACTGAATTTTGGCAGTCTGGCAGGAGGTACATATGCAAACACATTGCACGACGCCTTTTCTCAGTCCATACTATACATATTTATTTGACATGCGCTTGACATATGTTCTGATGGAGGAATGAGATAAGCTGTGTATCTGGTCAATAAGGTGTTTCCTCCAAGATGCAGGAAACATTGGTCGAATGTAGCCCAAAGACATGTCACAAAGTAAGGTTGGTCACCCAGTTGTGCTGCCCCCTACTTTATGTCCAGGTTAGTAATGGCCGTACTGTATGCCTGAACATCGGGGTCCATTGCCTGGATACTGGCTAATTCAGAAATATCAATGTCACCCTGAATATGATATATAGTCGGTCTGGACAGCATATTCGTGACGCCATTGTTTTTACCAGATGTTATCCAAGTAGATCTAAGGGAACTCTAAATCTCTGCCCAAAGTGTCTATAACCCGCTGGCAGGTTTGAACACCATTCTTCAACTCAAGTGGCATCCTAAGACATTCAAAAAGCCCAGAAGGGGTAATAATCACCGTTTTAGGAATGTCTTCCTTATGGATGGGATCTGATGGTATCTTATGACAAGATCAACCTTGGAGAAAACACAGAAATTGTGCAAATGGGAGGCAAAATCTTGCATATGAGGGACGTTAAGACAGTGGGTCTTATCCTGAGATATGGTCTGCTGGGCTTCATAAATCATAGCATAGACTAGAGTATAGCTGGAAAGTGATGCTGCAACTGTTTAAGGAATTGGTGAGGCCAGGTTTGGAGAATTGTTTTCAGTTCTGGTCTCCAAATAGAGAAAGGAAATGGATAAGGTGGAGAGGGTGCAGAAAAGATTTACAAAAATGATACGTGGCTTACAACATCTAGAGTACAGAGAAAGATGAAGGAGACAGCGACTTTATTCATTGGAACGTAGACGGATGAAGGGGGTTATGATAGAGGTATTCAAAATTATGAAAAGAATAGATAGATTAGACGTGAGTAGACTCTTTCCCCTGAGGGCAGGGGTGGTTGGAACAAGAGGGCATGAGTTCAAGGTAAGAGGCAAACTTTAGGAGGAATGTTAGAAGATGCTTATTCACTCAGAGAGTGGTGGCAGAATGGAATGATCTTCATGAAGAGATCATTGCGGCAGGGTCCTTGCTGTCATTTAAGAGAAGGTTGGATGTGTACATGGATATGAGGGGGTTGGAGGGATATGGCCAGAGTATTGGAGGTGAAAACTAGTGGAGTTGTTGATGTGAACTGACACAGACTCGAAGGGCCAATATGACCCGTTTCCATGCTGTAAACGGTCATATGGTTATATGTGCTGGGCTCCACAGGACAAGATGGGACATCATTAAGAGTTTGCTGCCGGCAGGTTTGAATTAAGCCCGATGAGTATTCTGCGCTTTCCGGCAGGAGACTCCAAAATTCAAAAAGATGAATTAACTATTTCCATGACCCTCCATTTTTACGTCTATTTTTCTAAATCCACTCCATATTCTAGACATCTTTACTTAACCCAACCCACATTTCTTCTCCCATTCAAAGTACTCAGCAATATAGCAAGGCAGTAAAATAAAAACTCAATGCTGGAAATACTCAGCGGATCATCTACTGGAAAAGTAATTGGAGCTAAAACCTTCAGGTCGATAACCTTTCACTGGGATTCAGAAAGATGATCAAACAAACCTGATTCTCTTTGCTGAGAAAAAAGAAGAGGGGAAATAACAAATTCAATATGTGGGATGAAATGCCCGAGCAACAGACATGGCAGTGGTGCTGGATGAGTGGAGTCGACTCGCTGATCAGCACATCTGTCTGGATGGAGGGGTAAAGGATAAACAAGACAAACATGATGCCGTCACTGTGAGGTTCAATACGACAGCTGCAGAGAATCTGAAATGAAGGAATGGTGAAAATACTTGTTTTTGGATCAATGTGACAAAATTTGACCTGACAAAAGAAAACAAAATTGCTTTGCTCTGCCAGAACTCTCTAGATCAAGGGGCACAATAAAACAGTCCAGAAGTCAACATTATGAAATTGAACAGAGAAGTGATAGAAATTGGCAAGAGATAAAACACAGTTACATAATTCCATGAAAGTGGTGTCACAGGACGACAGGGATCTAAAGACAGCTTTTGTCATCTTGGCATTCATTAATTAACATATTGAAATTAGGAGTTGGGAAGTTATGGTGAGGTTGTAAAAGATGTTGGTGAGTGAAAAATTAGAGTATTGTGTGCAGTTCTGGTCACCTAGCTACAGGAAGGGTATTAGTAAGATTGAAAGAGTGCAGAGAAGATTTACTAGGAAGCTGCCAGATCTTCAGGAGTTGAGCTACAAGGAAAGGTTGAACATGTTGGGACTTTATTCCTTGGAGTGTCGAAAAATGAGTAAGAGATTGCTTAAAGTGGAATATGAATGGGAAAAAAGGCTGAGAAAGACTGCCGTTGACCCAATTGTGAAGGAAAAATTTTGCTTAAGAAAAATTGTCATTGGTCCATTTCCTCTAGAGTTATGAAACCACACACAGAATAAGTCAATGACGTACAATTAAAACAGTGGTTTTCAAACTTTTTCTTTCCAATCACATTCCACCTTAAGTAATTCCTTACTACAGAGCTCTTCTGGCACAAGGATTAAGTGGAATATGATCCAGGGGGTGGGGGTGTGGAGGAGGAGTTTGAAAATCACTGCTCGAGATGAAAATGATTCTCCATCTCCGTTTTAAGCAGACATCCTTTTATTCTGAGGTTGTGCCCACTGGTCCTACACTCTCCTAGTACTGGCAAAATTCTCTCTATCCAGCCCTTTCACTATTCATCAGATTTCAATGAGGTCCTGCCTCATCCTTCTAAACTCGGGCGAGTACTGGCCCAGAACCATCAAATTATTCCTCTCATCCCCAGGGTCATTCTTTTAAACCATCTCTGGACCATCACATCCTCTCTTAGAAATGGGGCCTAAAATTGCTCACAACACTTACGAGATCAGGACAACCAAAAGGTGGTCACGTGAGGGAAGACAGCTGCAGGGCTGCCTAGAGTTCATGGATTGGATGGTGTTCAAGGAGTCAGCTGAGGGGAGGTTGGGAGTGGGGGGGTCGTGGAAAGATGGCATCGGAAAATGACGTGAGAAGACACCTCTCCCTGACTGAACTATTCAATACTCGAACTGTAGTGAATTTTTTGACTTTATCAATGTTTTGAACATTAATTTACTACTGTAGGATTCTGGAAATGAAGAAAGGAAAACAGCAGTGTTGGGCACTGACAGTTGCCCTAATAATCAAAAAGATAAAGACTAAGGGGAGCGATAGGCTTTATTACACACAAGACTGCAGGCCCGCGTGCAAGCTAGGTAAGTGAAGGGATGGAAGAGGTGGCTCGACCTTTATGGCCTGGGTCACAGGGGAGGAGTCCAGGGAGGAGTCTCGGAGAGGATGTCATCAGGAGGGTGGGCCAGCCCATGCCGATACTGGTCAGTTAATACAATACCATTTCATTACCAGCAACTTAGAAAAAAACCTAGGTTTTCAACCTGTGAAAAGTGCAGAAGAAGCAAGGCCGACCTTCCAGAAGGAACCTCAGGAGCAGTTAGAGATAGATCCAAATCCTCAATGTGGAACCCAAGAGAAGCTGGAAGAAACGTCTGCATCCTCTGCGCCTCCAGAGACGCAAGATATCGCCAAGATCTTTGGCCTGGGGGTGGGCCAGGAGAGTGAGCGTGGAATCCGACCCAAGCCTGGCTTGACTAAGGAGACCAGGGGGGTGGGTGCCCGAATGTGAGCGCGAGTTCGCGGGAAGGCGAATGACTGTATGCAGCGGCCCATCTGAAGATGCTCCTCTGGTGTTACTGAGCTTCTCAGCATGGATGGATGTTCTCACATGCAGGAAATCCACAGTAGGGCAGCCAGGTATGAGGTGGAGGAGGACAACTCAGAAATTCGAGAAGAAGAAGAGCACGAATGACTATTTGCTGCAGTTGGACTTACTGAAGGAAGGCCTTAGGCTTTAAGAACATCTCCATCTCTAATGAAAGCTGTTGTTTAACCACAGACACCTTCCCCAGTCTTTAAGGCCCCTGCAACAGGGATGGAAGTCAACTTCATGTCTACAGAACTGATCCAACCAAATGAAAAGATGATGTCTTCTATGACCTAATATTTTGAAACTTTAAATGATCAATTTGCTGGTATAAAGGAAATAATGGCTGGTATGTGTGAATAAATTACATTTATTCTAGTTGATATTAATAAGAGTTTAACAGCAGTGGACACTAGACAAGATCAATTTAAGAAGATCGAAGACATTTTTATTGACTGTAAGGACTGTGGGGACCATTATGCGGAGAGCATAGATCATATTGAGGAGTTGTTTACAGGCTAGGATGTCCAGAAGAGAGATTTGTTAAAAAACATTGATTCGTTAGAAAATCAAAGTTGTCGAATTAATATTAAGATAGTTGGTCTGCCGGAAGATATTGATGGTTCAGATCCTGTAAAATTATTTCTGGAAATGGATTCCAGAGATGTTGGGAGTCGAGTCTTTTTAGATAGGGCTCATAGGGTGTGAAGGAGAAAACCTTTTCTGGGTCAAATGTCAAGAGCGGTTCTTTTAAGATGTTTGTGATATCAGGATAGAGAAATTATATTGCGGCTTGCGGTTCAGAAAGCTCGCCTTGATCAAAGCCCAATGATGGTTCAAGGCAATAGGGTTTTATTTTATGCTGATTTAAGTCAGGAGATTATTAAGTGACAGAAAGAGTTTAATCTGGTCAAAGCAGTGCTGTGGAAGAAAGGGGATAAGTTTACTTTTCGGTATCCGACGATATTTAAGGTGATTTATGGGCGAGATCAGTCTCAATGTTTTGAGAGTCCTTATGGTGCATTATCTTTTGCAAATTCCTTCCCAGATTTGAAGGAATTGATGGGGAAAATGCCCAAGGTTAAAATTGGGAACAGAACAGAGAAACGAATTGGAATCAGAATTGGTGAGTGATGTTGAAGATGAAGCTCAAGCTCAATGTGGGTGTTATCACTGGGATGTTTTAATGTTCGGTTGGGGGGTGGTGATTGACTCTGCTACTTCTAAAGTCATCTGTCAAATGTGGTATTAACTGCAGCTGGTCCACAGAGGGGGGTCCGACTTTTGTACTTGTAGATTTCTACATTTTTTACACGGGTTTCTTATTGTTTGAAAGGGGGGGTTTAGGTTTTTTAAAATATGTAATTGCTCTGTGAAGTGCCAATCTCAAGAGGAAATTAAGTTATGGCTCATTTAAATTTTGTGACCTTCAATGTTAAAGGACTTAATAATCCGATGAAAAGGAAGGGAATATTGGCATATATAAAGAAAATGAAGGTTGATGTTGCCTTTTTGCAAGAAACTCGTTTGTCTGAGAAAGAACATATGAAATTGATGAGAGATTGTGTAGGACATGTTTTTCATCTTCATTTAATTCGAAAGCTAGAGGTGAGTTGCTACTTTGGTTCATAAGAAGATACCGTTTCAGTTGGAATCATTCTCTGCCACATTGGGTAGAGAGCTGTTGGTGAATTGTAAAATTTTTGCTGAAGCATGGACTTTGATGAATGTTTATCCACCCAATGAAAATGACGAAGATGCTATTTCTGAAACTTTTTTGAATCTGGGTCAAGCTAATGAAAATATTTTGGTTGGTGGGGATTTTAATTGTGTGTTGGATAAATTTCTAAAAACTGTACAAAGAACCAAAATGGCTAAATGGATGTTAGACTCAATGAAAGATTTGAATTTGGTGGAAATGTGGAGTAAGTTAATTCTGACAGAAAAATACTTTTGTTTTTATTCACCCAGACATGATCCTTTTTTGAGAATCGACTTTTGCTTAACATCAGCACAATTACAGGGTAAATTTATACATGCAGAGTATATGAGTAGGATTTTATCGGATCATTCCTCATTGTTAAGTAGAAGTACACAATCATTTTTCCAGACATCTAAAATCCGGAAAGCTCCAAACATCAGCAAGTGGGAGAGAGATGGCAGCGCGAGTCAGGCAGGTGAGGAGTGGAGCAAAAATATCATGGGACTGGAATGGAGTGGGGGTGGATACAGCAGCATAATTTGGGTGGGCTTAAATCTGGCTTTCCAAAATCCAAAAAAATCTGAAATTCAGAACACAGTGACCCCCCCCCACCCCCCAAAGGGATCTGGATAAAGGATTGTGCACCTGCACAAGTTCTGGTTTGCATAATGTAGACACCCCTAACCGGTGAAGGTTTAATGGGATGTTATTGAAGCACCCAAAGTTTCTAAGTTAAATCAAAGACCATATTCAATCTTATTTGCCAATTAATACATATTCAGTACAAAGTAAATTTGTTCTGTGGGATGCTTCAAAAGCTTATTTAAGAGGTCTGATAATCAATTATTCTGCAAGAATTAAGACGCAGCATTTGGCAGAGAGGCAAAATTTGGAGAAGGAAATAACAATTTGAGAGAAGGAATCCCAACGAAATTCGACTGTGGATAAAAAGACTTTTTTGATTCAGTTGAAACTGTTATAATATAATGCAAACATATAAATATGAAAAATTAATACAATGATCTAAATAGAATTACTGTGAGTAAGGAGAAAGAGCGCATCAAGTTTTGCTTGGCAATTAAAGACTGAACAGGCATCAAGGACAATAAATGCGATAAGAAATAATATAAGAGTTACTTTTAAACCTCAGGAAATGAATGATGAATTTCACTCATTTTACCAGAATTTATATCCTTTTGATGTAAATCAGGATGAGGAACGTGTTGAGTTTTTTTTAGGTAGTTTGGAGTTATCGGTTTTGGACGATAAAGATAGGACAGAATTGGAAGTTCCTTTCAGTGATTTAGAAATTGAAGAAGTGATATTGAATATCACCTGGAGAAGATGGGTTTACAGGAGGGTTTTATAAAGAATTTTATGAAGTCTTGTCTCCTGTTTTGATGGATGTTCTTAAACAAGCTACAGAAGAGCAAAAGCATTTCCAGAATCCTTTTCTAGAGCTAGACTTAGTTATTGCAAAAAAGGAAGAGCCCCATTGAAAATTGCCTCATATCGACCAATATCGTTATTAAATGTAGTTTATAAGATAGTAGCTAAGGTATTGGCTAATAGACTTGTGAAGTATTTATCATGTTTAATACATGTTGATCAAGCAGGTTTTATTAAGAATAGATTTTCTTCTGAAAATATTGTTAGACTGTTGACGTTGATTCCTGTGTCAAGACATTGTTTGAATCAATCAATGATAGTGGCATTAGATGCAGAAAAAGCCTTTGATCGAGTTGAAAGGTACTTTTTATTTAAATACTTGAAAGATTTAAGTTTGGACCTTTTTTGCCTGGTTGGGTTAAAGACTTGTATAAAAATCCCTTGGTGAGGATGGTGACAAATGGACAAATTTCAGATACGTTTAATTTAACACGCTTCACTGGGCAAGGTTGTCCTTTGTCACCATTGGTGATAGAACCGCTAGCCCAAGCTATAAGACAAAATGATAAAATTAGTGGGATTAAAATAAAGGAAGAGAATATAAGGTTCCTTTGTACCAATATATTTAACAAATCCTCAGTAATTGTTATGACATCTGCAAACCTGTTTGGTACAATATGGAGAAATGTCTGGTTATAAGGTTAATCGGGATAAGAGGAAGATATTACCAATTACAGAGGAAGATTATCCTGCTTGTAAACAGATTACACAGCTTAGATGAAAAATGAAACTTAAATATTTAGAGGTAATGGTTGATGTGGATTATCAACATTTGTGTAAGTTGAACTATGTTTCTCTATTGATAAAATTAAAGCTGATTTAATCAAATGGAAAAACCTTCCTTTGACATGAATGGCACATGTGAATTGTATTAAAAATAATAATTTTCCTTATATTCAATACCTTTTTCAATCAATTCCATCTTCGCTTCCAAACATATTTTTAAAGAGTTATGCAGCAATCAGAATATTTTTATAGAAAGGTACATTGGCTAGAGTATTGTTGCAAAGCTTAACATGGCAATATGCATTAGGGACGACAATGGCCTCATTTTCAGAATTATTCATTAAATTATTAGTTAATTATCAGTTAAAATTTATTAATAGGATGTTCAATGTTAATCAACCTCCACACTGGGCTAAAATGTTATTATCACAGATTTCACATTTTATTATACATCAGTGTATATTTAGATGGACTCCTCGTCTTTTGCATTATAATAATGTGCCAGTATTATGACATTTATGTGATACTTGGTATAAAAGAAATCTGGCAATAGGAACTGGAGATAAGGTTTCATAACAAATTCCATCATATCAGGATAAATACATCTCCCTCTCAATGAATAATCTCAGTGTTTAAAGATTTGCCAGATGAAAGGTGTTCAAGTGTTAGCAGATTGTTTTGAAGATGGGATATTTTTTTCCTATGTTAGGCTTCAGGAAAAAATTGAGGTACTGTTAAATTCTTTGCTTGCATATTTTCAAGTACATGCTCCAGTAGTGAAGAGTTTTGGGCGGGAAATGAACATGCCTAAGTTAACTAAATTTAAAAATTTAATTGTAAATAGGGCAGAAAGGGATTTATTTCAGAAATGTATTCTTTGTTGCAAGAAAAAATAGCTAAACTGGATTTAGATAAATCGAAGCCTAAATGGGAGAAAGATTTATCCTTAGAATTATCCCAAGAAGGATGGGCTACTCTGTGTGAAGATAGTGTGACTAAATTTGGTGAACTACAATTTTCTACATCAGTTGTATTAAATGCCGGAAAAGTTAAAAAGATATGGATTTAGTCATTCGGATTTATGTTTTAATTGTGGGACTCAAATTGGTACTTTTTTTTTTCAATTCTGTCTGGTTGTGTGATAAAGTAAGTCTTTTAGGATAAAAATTAAAGAGTTTAAGACAGAATTATTGGAGACTACTTTAATGTTAGATCCACTGCTTTTTTAAAATGGGGTATATTACAACTTTAACAATGGGTTTAAGAATGGATAAATCTCTAATTGAATGTATTGGGATTACTTGGAAAAATTATGTGGATTTAAATATGAATAGTTGGCAAAATGAAAGCTTGTATTTATTTGGAAAAGATAACAAATTACGTGATTTTTTAAATGTGAAGATTGGTCTAAAATTTACAGTCTTTTGCCTCTCTTCCTTCTTAAAGAGTGGAGTAACATTTACAATTTTCCAGTCCAGACTGGGCAGACAAGGATAGATGGACTTTAAACATGAACATGGTGAGTAATTAGTGAAGCTATTCATTCAGATATACTCCTCACAACGAGGTAATTCCAAAACACCCAAGTTATAGGGTTCCACATGAGAGGCGAGGCCAATAGCCGCAGAGATCAAGACAAAGCTGAATCATACACACCATTACTACCAAGATTTACATTAGTGACATATCAGAGTCAATGTGATACTTCAAGATTTGTTACAGCACACTAACAGACCCTTTAGGCCCACAAACCTGTGCCTCCCAATTCACCTTCAACACGCTCATGCTTTTTGAACAGTGGGAAAAATCTGGACCCCCCTCCCCCACCCTAGGGAAAACCTACAAACACACATGGAGAACATAAAAACTCCTCACAGAGAGAGTAGTATTTGAACCCCATCCCTATCACTGGCAGCGCAACAGAGTTGCGATTCTGCCATCCACTGTTGAACCATGTTGGACAGGAAGAAACTCAAATCAAGGAAGTCAATAAATGGAGAGCATCAATATTTCGTGAATTGATACGGATTAGTACAGATTTTGAGAAAAGATGGATGGACAGTACTTTGCAACAACATAATGACAGTCAGTACAAAAGAAGCCACAGCGAGCTTGCATGGGAGCCAGGAAGGGAAAGTAGCCACTTCATTGAAATGGAAGCAAGAGAATAGGCTCAGGAGCCAGAACCCATGTGAGAGAAATTCTGGTTCATGAGCAAGTCACGAAAACCCAATGATGCCTTCCAAAGTTCATTCCAAAGGCATTCATCTCAATTTATTTCTCCAGTTTGGGTACTTTAGATCATTACCATTCCGCAGTATTCTTCAACATGTATTGTTAAGAGGTGTAACAATGCAGCTCGCAGTATTTGACCAGCAGATATAATAAGGGATCCACCCTTCCCCCTCTCCTTCATAGTGTCTATTTAAGACAAACATTTTTCTCTCAATTTGCCCATAATTTGCAAAGAAATGATGATGAGATCACGAGATGAAGCAGTAGAACTTCATTCATCTTTTGATTTGATTGTCTAAACAAGTTTTTTTTTAAATACAGACCTGTGAGGGTCTGGGATGCATTGCTGGGGTGGAGGTGGGGGCTGGTACAATGAGGACATTCAAAAGACGAAGATGCATGGATGGAAATATAATAGAGAGTAATGAGTGTGAGGTAGGGAAGGGTTAGATTTGTAATGGCACTGATATACCATCGTTTACAAACAATTAAAGAGTACCCTCACTCGTTTCCTCCAGAAGACAATGGAGTCGACCTTCTTTATCCTCCTCAGACATAACATTGCATTCTTCAACTCCCCAAACATCACCCAGCCAAACCCCTTTGACCTTCTCCTTAGCTCAGTACCACACGGTGATCCTGACCCTCTCTCTCAACTCCTCCTGCGTCCGAGATCCATCACCCACATACTGACGCTTAACGCACCTGCGCACGTGGGCTATTCCTCCAGTGCGACGATCCAATGACATCATCAGCGGCAACTGGCACCGTTCCCAAAGCAGGCAGATACATCACCGTGACAGCCCCCACCTCCAGCCTCCGCTCCATGCAAGGAGGTGACTGAATGGAACTGTCCCCAGGGTAACGGTCTGGATGGTTGACAGTTCAGCCTGATCGCGTATGATACTGCAAGACAGGAGATGCAGGGGTACAAACGGTCCTCCGGCGCACCGGTCCTCCGGCGCACCGGTCCTCCGGCGCACCGGTCCTCCGGCGCACCGGTCCTCCGGCGCACCGGTCCTCCGGCGCACCGGTCCTCCGGCGCACCGGTCCTCCGGCGCACCGGTCCTCCGGCGCACCGGTCCTCCGGCGCACCGGTCCTCCGGCGCACCGGTCCTCCGGCGCACCGGTCCTCCGGCGCACCGGTCCTCCGGCGCACCGGTCCTCCGGCGCACCGGTCCTCCGGCGCACCGGTCCTCCGGCGCACCGGTCCTCCGGCGCACCGGTCCTCCGCCGCACCGGTCCTCCGCCGCACCGGTCCTCCGCCGCACCGGTCCTCCGGCGCACCGGTCCTCCGCCGCACCGGTCCTCCGCCGCACCGGTCCTCCGGCGCACCGGTCCTCCGGCGCACCGGTCCTCCGCCGCACCGGTCCTCCGCCGCACCGGTCCTCCGCCGCACCGGTCCTCTGGCCCTAATGCAGAACATGGACATTCAAAATACACTGGCTTCAACCTGTTGATGGAAACAGTGTTACCTTTTCCATTCCTGTCAATCTCAAAACACTATGGATGGTGCCATAAGACCTGGAAAGGACCATCGTAAATGGGCTAAAGTGGTTTACGAACAACATCATGCCAAAGAAACACACGAGTACAGTGTTGTAAATCATTTGGCACATCCACTGCAGATGATGCTGCCACATAGGAGAACATCAGAGTAATCACATTTTTCCAAGAAAATCAAGATAACTGACCTGTTCATGAGCACTGTGTCTGGACTCAGATTCACAAACTCACCTGGCAAGGTCAGCATACAGTCATAGACCAGCTCTACCACTAAACATCCATGATCTGCCCTAAGAGCTGTAGTCACACAAAGGAGAACCATGGGCAAACGTTCGCTCCATGTCGATGATTTGCCACCTGATGTCAATGGTGCTTTTGATCGTCAAGGAAAATGCTCAAAGAAGCTGTTGGCCCTGAAATGCTTAGCCATAATTCAGGTAGTGCCCAGAGGATCAGTGAGAGCTCGGACCAATGCTGACTCGAACTGAGACCCTCAATCTGTTGCAATAGTGCCCAGAACACCAAATGATGGAATCCAATGATCCACAAAAGTCCCATCAATTGTCTCTGCAGAGATGCCGATGATAGGAATTTCATCCTTCCACCTGGTAGTCCTGTCCTCACACGTGAGCAGAAAAGTACATTGCCGAGTTGGCAGAAGTGGACCTTTCAAGCCACAAGGTGCACGTGCTGGAAATGGGAATCCAAAATAACAAAATCCCCCAGCTTGAATTTCATGTGCCTGGAGACTTTAGGGCATTGACCCAGCAAGCAAGCCCTTGCCCATAATCCAACATTCTGTTTTAAACGAACCCAGGTAAGATGTTCCTTAACCAGTTTGATTGATGCTCTTCCACCAGGAAGAGACAGATTGTGAAGGGAAAATCTCCTGACTCATAGCTGCCCACACAAATAGCCTAGTCCTTCCTGTTGGGGGAAAAAAATCAGACCAACATTTCAGCCGATTCATCCAGGGTCACATCTTGAAGATGGAGACCAGAGTTGATCTGGTTACACCGGATGAAATCGGGATCAATGCACCGTACATGAGCCATGGCATTGAAATTGATGTCAGTAGTTGTATGTAATGTCGCACCTGGATTGGGCACCAATTCGCTTTCTCTCAGATGTCACGTGTGTCCGATCAAAATTGAAGGATGAAGTGCAAGTGCTGAATCTCCCTTGGCAAGTAGGGATACAGTATGCATAAGAGGCTGGTGGTCTGTACAAATGGTCAAAGGATGACCTTCCAATAAAAAAGCTGAAATATTGGATTGGAAATTGGGATTCATGAGGGAATTACAAAGAAACATTTCCAAATTGTATCTTCTACTTCAAGAGGAATCTCCAAATCCAGACTTGAATAAATCAAAAGAAAGATGGGAATTGGATTTGGGAACTGAAATTGACCCTTTTTGCTGGTCTGACATTTGTTGGGACAGTAATTAATGTTTTTGATAGATTAGTTAATAATAATTTATTCATCAATTATATTTAGTGGCACATCAATTAATTTATTCCTAATTTTACAAATTCATGTTTTAGATCTGAATCCCATCTTAAAATTGATTGTGGGGAAATGCAAAATTGTATTTCCTTAGCAAAGGTGACTTATAATATTAGAACTGGGTATGATACCTACTTCAAAATATGGAAACCATATTTAGATATGAGTTTGGATATCTAATGTATTCACTTCTCCACCCCACCACCACTTTTCTTTAATCTTAATGGTTGAACCTTATCATGTTGGTTTAATTCTACTATTTTATTGATATCCTGCCTTCCCTTTTAGGAGGGAATAGTAATCACAGGAGCTTTGCACCTAGATCTGTATTTTTTTCTTTTATACTTTTTTTCTCTTCTCACTTTTATGTACAGTACAACATTTATTTTTTTATTCTATTTTGATCATTGAACGTATCATTTGGATACGATTCTATTATTATATTGAACTGTATACAAAACTATAAATATATATTTTTTAAAACAGAAATGTTTCACTGCGAGATAGATAGCTAAGAGTTCTTGCCCAAATGTACTATACTTTGCCTGAGCCGGTGACTGCTTGGCTGAAAAAAAACACCAAAGGTTCCAATTGCCCACAGACTAGCTGTTCGAACACTGCTCCCACAGCACTGACAGATGCATCTGTTGTAAGAGAGCAAGGCCTTGGGCATTTGATGTACAAGCTTAGTGACATTTGCAAGAACAGTGTTCACATCATGGAAAGCATACACAAAGTTAAGGTCTTTTTGAAGCAGACATCAGATCCTTTGAGTCGTTCAGCAAGAGGTAATAGAGATGCTGTGGCATTCACCAGGGAACAGCGATAAAAATTCCTCGTACCTAAAAACCATCACAATTGGCCAACCTTAATGGGGGGATGAAATTCTCAAAATTCACGCACTTCTCATTCATCAGGCAAAATACCATGTTGCATAACTCTACGTCCCAAAAATACAAGAACAGCAGCTCCAGAAACACTTTCCTGGGATTGATCACGATGCCACATTCCTCAAGCCTCGGAAACAATGAGATAAGGTGGCTCTTGTGCTCCTCTTCATCCACACTTACAACCAGAATCTCCTCGATCAACACAAGCACCAAAAAAAAAAAACCCAAGACCAGTGAGTTCGTGGTCCATGAACCACTGGAATGTCTGAGCTGCATTCCATAGACCGAATGGTATTCTCAGAAACTCAAACATGCCGAACGGGACCATCACTGCTGTCTTCATGACATCCGAAGACTCAAATGGAATCTAATAGTAAGCATGTACTAGATCTATTTTAGCAAATGCATATTTGCCGTGGAGGTTGGCTGAGAAGTCTTGTCAATTTGGAATATTGTATCAGTCAGGCACGGTGGAATTGTTCAGGGGACGATCATCTCTGCAAGGCCGCCAATCCCTAGTATTTTTCAGAACCATATGCAACCGTGAAGCCCAGCAGCTGTCAGATCTATGGACGACACCCAATCTTGCGATTTTAAGATAATCTGGGGGCATTACGACCTGCGTCTCAGACCCTGCCTTTATATGGTGGCTTATTGCATGTCTGTACACCGTTACGATGGGGTCACGAGGCGAGGAAAACACTTGAGCAAGGCTTGGAAAGGGCAGGAATCAGGTTGAAGGCTTGTAAGGCAGCAGATGGCATTGGAAGGACAACAAATGCAGCTCAGTTGCAGTCAAGAGCTGCAGACCACACAACAACGTTTTTTCAAATACATCACGGAAAAATGTGACAAGAAATCCACTCCCAAAATGGAATTTTCCACATTTACAACTGAAAAACCACCCAAAAATATTGCAAGACAGAAATGAAGCACGAGTAACCTGTGGCCATGTTTGAAAAAGAGAATCATTTGTAGCTGAAAGAACACATGACATATCAGAAAGACTATGTTCCTCAGGGATTGGAGGGACCAGCACTGATCCAAAGTGACAGATAATTTTGGAGATTTACATAGAGATGGCAAACAAATAACCTACTCCAACAATTGCCTCAAATTGTTTCCATTTTTCTCAGTTGCCTTCGATAATCTCTCTCAAATGAGAACAAGATCCCAAGACAAAAGAACAGAACCAGGCCACCAGGCCCATCGAATCTGCTCCGTAAATACACACTGAGCTACTCTACACTCCTTCCAATTTCCAGCCTTTTCCGCATATCCCTTCATGCCCTCACTAACGAGATACTTGTCTATTTCTTGTTTAAATACTCCCAGTGATCTGGCATCCACTGCTGTATGAGGCAATCAGTTCCACAGCTCCATGACACTCTGGCGAAAGAAGTTCTTCCCCAATCTCTGTTTTGGATGGATAACCTCTAATTTTCTTGTCCTCTACTCACACACCAAGGGAAACATCTTACCCGCATCCACCCTATCTAAACCTTTCAAAATACAAAATGTCTCCATGAGCTTTCTTTTTTAATTTCCGATACCCCAATGAATACAATCCAAGAGCTGTCAAACACTCCTCGTACATTATATTTTGTATTCTGGGAATCATCCTCATCATTCTCCTCTGCACCCTCTCCAACAACATCACATCCTTTCTCAGATAGGGGGCCCAAAACTGCACCCAGTACTCAAAAGGAGGTCTCACCAGTGCCCCATAGAGCCTCATTAACATCTCTTTTCGCTTGTACACTATTCATCTTGAAATGAATGCCAACATAGCATTCGCTTTCTTCATTACCAATTTCACCTGGTCATTAACTTTTAGTTTTCCTTGCACAAGGACACCCAGGTCCCTTTGCACATCCAAGGTCTGAATTTTCATCCCATCCAAATAGTATGCTTCCTGTTTATTTCCACTGCCAAAACGTACAACTGTACATTTCTTGGTGTTAAATCTTATCTGCCATCATTTTGCCCAGTTTCCTAATCTGTCAATATCCTTCTGCAACTTTACGGTTTCTACATTTCCTACTCCGTTCCCTATCTTGGTGACCTCCGCAAATTTGGCCACAAAACCATTTAAACCACAATCCAAATCATTAATTTCTTTATCCTTGGAATATATCTATCCTGCATTCCTTTTATTACTGCCACATGCCATTCCAGAATCGATCATGACTGAGCCTGAACATGTTTATTGTGTGAATTTCTTCTAATAAATGTTCTGGGTTTAATTTTTAAAATTAATGTTGTGATTCCTCTTCATCAACTCTTTGGAAGCTGAATTCACAAAATTTTCCAAATATTTTTTCAGCAATAATTCTGTGGTACAGAAGATTACTCATCTTTCCTTGAGGTTAAAAGTTGCATTTTGATTTTGTTGTCTCAACTGAACATTGTACAAGGTGAAGGCTGATTAAAATGGATTCAGTAATGATGGCCTTCAAACTTTGCGTTATTGCTGTGGCTACACAGCTTGAATGATAAACTGGTGTTTCTACAGGGAATTAACTCATGGAAATGTTCTAAATACATTCATTGGAGATAGACCTCTGTGAAAAGTTTACTGCCCATTGGCAACAATCCTTGAAAAGAGATGAATCGTCACCCAGCAGAGCAGCCCAGGAATAGGCCATTTGGTGAACAATGTCTGTGGTGACCATGATGTTCATTTAAATTAATCCCATGTGTCAGCACGTGGTCCATGCACATCACCCATTCCCTCTTGTTCATGTGCCCAACCAAATGCCTCTTAAATCGTGGTGATTTCACCACTATCCTGGCAGCGTGGGCCAGACCCCCACCGCACTGTGCGAAACCCTGCCTAACTTGTCTCCTTTTCCCCTCTCATGTTCAATATAGGCATCGTAGTATTTTTACATCTCCCACGGGGGCGGGGGAAAGAAGAAATCTATCTTCTCCAGGACTACAATAATTGGATAAATTTCAATGAGGTCATCTCTCAGCCTCCAATGCTCCAGAGAAAACTATCCAAATTTGTCCAACCTCTCCTCAGACCCAATGCGCTATCCCAAGCAACCCCCAGATAAATTCCTTTTGTCATGCAGTAACTAGAATTGCAGGAAACACTCACAATGTGGCCTAATCACATTTATACTTCATGCCCTGCTCAATGAAGTATACTTTCTTTAACACCCTACACTTATGTTGCCACTTTCATGGAGCTCACGCTTGCACCCCAAGATCCGTCTTTGCAACACTACTACAAGTCCTCTCAAAGTGCAAAACACTTGTCCAGATTAAACTCCATCTGCCATTTCTCTGCCCACATTTATCAGTCATCTGGTTTGGAAGGGACAATACGAGGGGAACTGGGTGAATCAGCAGGAGAGAGAGTGAAACCTGTGGAGGGGGGAGGTGGTGGGCAGGTTACATGATTTTGGAAAATTCCATATGCATACTATCGAGTCACAAATGCAATAAGAGATGGTTCCTCTGGATTTGACCTCACCCTGACAATGGAGGAGGCAGAAGACAGTGTGGGAATGGAGTGGAACTTAAAACGGCTTGTGACCATGAGCCAAGATGGCCATTGTGATCAAAGTGGAGGTGCTCAGCCAATCTGTCATTTACTCTGCATTGGGTTTCCTGCCACAGAGGGCACATACATGGTTGGAGGAGGTGAATGTGAAACTTTACCATGCATGAGAATCCTTGGATGGTGGTGACTGATGTAGATTGCAGGAGAAAATGCCCGAGGACAGGGAGGAATTAGGAGTCTGTAATTAGTTGAAAGATCCTACTGCAAGATTCATAACCAATGAGTAGGAAAGCAGCTTCAGTCTATTCTCCCTCTCAGAAAGATTTAGTTAATAAACAAAACAATCTTTCAGCATAGCCAGGTGCAAAAGGGCTCTTAATTTAGTCTTACAATCAACAGACTTTGAAGTTACCCACCGTAAATGACTCAAAATTCAATTCTAGATTCACTTCTGGTGGAAGTACAAGAGCCAGTGGCTTGCGGAATCAGATTAGCCTTATTCTGAGTTTCCATTTCTACTTTCACACCATCAAATGCAAGCTTTAGTTGTTGATCCCCAACTATTTTCTATCCTTACCCACTTTGCAACCACACCTACCTGAAATTGGAACAAACAACAGCTAATTTTAACATGTATAAATCATATCAAAATAATTTACCCACATTTTCAATCACTGTAGCCACTGAGGGATAACTTCTGCCCATCAGGAAACTGCACCAGCCACTACAGGGTGCTATTTACTTTGGTGTTAATGACTCTTTTCCAGTGTTACTTTCAGACATCATGACATATTCAACATGCACAATATTTATTTTCTTACTGACCAGAACTATAAAGCATTGTGTAAAAAAGAGAAAAGCTCAAGTCAACCAGGAGATACAAACTCCCGACTGCAATGTTGCTGTGCAAATTTGCTACATTATTGAAGTCTCACAGAGCTCACAACAGATATTCAAAGTCAAGCAATAACAGAAATAACAGAATATTACAGCACGGTACAAGCCCTTTGGCCCACGATGTTGTGTTGATCTTGATATTTCTAACAAAAATATAATACCCTGTAGCAGCTACTGCAGTAGATGCTACTCAATAAAGGCAAACACACACAAAGGTTGTCAACTCAAGACTGGTTTATTGCAGACATACACAGACCTTTTATTCCCTGCCTGTCAAGGAGAACATTAGTGAATACCTTCCGGTCCACAGGAGCAGCAGGTTAAAGCTACGAGCCATTAGCGCTCCGTTCCTTTGGGCAGGGGCTTCATCTGATCCACTCACTGTACTTTGGTGCCCGGCACTGTTAGCCCGCAACGTGTCAGGTAAGTGTATGAACTGTCGGTGGCGGTGTGTCTACTACAACCCTGTTTTTCTTTCACCCATGTATGCCTGTCTTAGAGTCTCTTAAATGCACCTTACATGATATTGTAATGGATACATATATTTGGAGAATTTGGTAATATTTTGGATTTTGGTAAGATTTAGAGTAGGTTACATACAGACACACACATACATTTTAAAACATCTTATTTGAAAGACTGAAGAAATATTGAAGATCTCTGGAGAATGTTATTCACATTCACAAGTAGGTGTTAATCGAACTGATGTCAAAATTTGAATGACCATTGTTTGGAAATGGAGCCAGGATGGCTACAAGTACTTCTCTGCAGGGTGCTTAGAGGAAAGTCACTCCTGTGTTTTGTTTATCTAACAACAGCTTGAGCAGAAGAAAGAACTGTTATTTGGAATAAGAGGAAAGGAACTCTGTAGTCGCTTGCAGAAAGAAGTTACCATCTGAAAGATCCTGACGGGGCAAGTTTCATCAGCCAGACATTGAGGTGACTAATGAAGGTACCTCAGTTGTGGAAATCCTGGAACAACAAATCACTATCTGCAAATACTACAAGAACCTTCCTGAGCGGAAAACATTTACCTTTCGAGCACCAAAACCTACTGAAATTTAGAAATGTTCAATTCTGTGCACAGCAGAAGAATTGCCTGCATCCAGAGAACTTGGAAGAAGGAGAAGTGAGATTGAACTTTTCTTAAATTTAAACACATTACAAGCATGTGTGCTTAGAATTAGAAGGGGGTTCATTTGGGTTAGTTAAGTATAGAGTTAAGTTAAAGTTTCATTCTATTTCCATGTTTAAATTTGAGTAAAAATAACTTCTGTTTTAAAAATGACTTGACTTGGTGAATGTCTATTGCTGCTGGGTTTTGGGATCCTATGGGCTCTTAACAATATTTGCTTGGATAATGATATTGGGCCTGTTCAACGTAGGAAATGGCTTCTACCAGCAGGAGTTTCTATTAGACAAAAAAATATTGATAGGTGGCTGGCCACATATGTTTCATAAAAATTAATACTCTCTCCCTCCCTAAACCACATTCAGCCCCATGACATCTTTCTACGTTGCATTACTGGGACCTCCAATGACCTGACCAATTTCCCATCTCTCCTCGCAACGCCAATATGGCAGCTGCCATTAAGAACTGTCAAATCACATTTTAATTCAGCAAGCAAAATGAAAATCATCCTTAAAAAGAAGGGTCAACAAACTTTCCTAATTTTGTCACTTCATTTTTATTTTAATTTCCATGGGGCATGAGCAAAATATGTCCCATCCATTGGCTCACAAAATTATGAGTAAAATCATGATCCCTGTTCATGAAAACCTATAACCTTCAATGTTACACAGATAATCTAGGAAGAATTCTGTAATAAAGTTGAATGAAACATTGAAAGAATTTCCCCCTTATAAACACTGAGATTGTAGCACGCCAAGAGACCGGGTGAGCAAAAAGATGTCAAATCGCTGCAACACTCGGATAGTCCAAGATGACACGGACTCCCCTTTAATGCCGAGAAGGAGCCCGCTCCTAGCTCCATGTATGGGCTGAGGAGCCCTACACTTCCTCGTAGCGGCACCCGGCTGGAGAGTGACGCCACGACGTAAAGCTGGAAGTCGGGGCGTATGTCACCAAAAGTGGGTAGGCCAGTGAGTACACGTGGGGAATTTAAAACAGTAAAGCCAGTCTTTGTTTTACACTCACCTTGGGTGGATGTCTCTTTATTTGGCAGCGCTGCCACAGTGGATGCAACAAGGCGATAACTTCTTATTTGCTGCAACCAAACAGGTCTGCAAGATACACCAACCTAAATAGACGAGAAATCCCAGAGATCATAAATTCAAAAGGATTGGTGAAATCTTTACTCTGTATTGTTAACACCAAAGTCCCTATATTTTTAAGTCATTCGGACAAGTAACTGGGAAACATTATTGTAAAAGTTACTCAACTTTTAAAAATATAACATTTAACTTTATGAAGAATGTGATACAACAACAGGAACAACGGATGGTATCAGACATATTCTATGAGCATTGGGAAGCAAAGAAAAATGGATTTGTTTTCCATCCCTTCCTAACAACCCAATGACGCCGAAAGGTTCTCCCCGACTTGCGACCACAATGAAACCAGAAATATCCCACAATGGTCGCAAGTCGGCGTTTTGCCCCCGTGCGAGGATCCCTGAAGTCTTAGAGCCTATTTTTAAAATAAAATGATTTGACAAACGAGAACAGTCACAGGATTGACTTTGTGACTTAGGGTCCATTAGCTAGGGGCAGCCATCTTAATTTCTGTGCGCATGCGCCAGTGGTCAGTTGCCGCTTGCGCAAAGGGTTCGCTTCGTCGCCCTCAATCGGCACATGCGTATCTGCAACATATGCGCGAACTCACCACGCATGCGCAAACCAGACCTGCCAATCACCTGCCCCCGCCCCTTCCCGCTGCAAGTAACCCCGCGGCCTCCAGCCTCGCCCTGTCGGCGGCATCAGGCCTCGCACCGACGCCTCGGCTCCACCCAAACACCCCGCCGGTACCGGCCGCTCCCGGGTGGGGCCGGTGGGCTGCGGGTCGCCCGCTTTCCCTGGACCGCGCGGCTGTGGAAGGTTCCGGCGCCTCCCATTCGCGCCCGAGGCGACACGACGGACCCCGAGCAGACGCCGCCGCAAATGTCCCGCCTCCTCACAGCAAGAGCCAATCAACCCGCGAACCCGCCCATCAATCCAACCCGACTTCAGGGTCTAATCAAATAGCGGCCTCACCGAATCAACACGTTGCCTCGCGTAACTGAAGCAACCAATCAGCGAGCGAGCGAGCGAATACACAGGTGAACCCAATCAGCATCAGAAGACAAATCAAGCAGTCGAAGGATCAGAAGACCCTTCGGCCCTTCCACTTTTTACTAATCCAACAACAATCAAATCCTTGGGAAACACAGGATCACTTTGTCTTGGCTCCAGGATTCCTCTGATCTCAAGCAATACATTGTACCCCAACTGCAAGGGAGACTATTTATTCTCAATCTTTCCTTCATATTTATTACCGCTTCCAATTTAATGTCTGCTACTTTTTTCAAAGTATCTACATCTAAGTTCAATGCATATGATCCCTCTACGAGTGGATACGGCAATAAACTCATCACAAGTCCATGGATCCCAATTTCAAATGCACCTTCAAAAGCGGAGAGAATTCCAGGGATATTACATTTTCATTGAAGACATTTCTTAAAGTCTAAGCAGCCAATCGGTTATTGGGAAATTGTGACACTTGGTGTTCGGCTCCTTTGCATTATCCTCTCTCGATCCGTGCTGCTGTGTCCTCTCATAATGTTGTAAGGTCATCTCCCTTTTTACCAACGACCAAGAGATCCACATTCAAACTTTCCTTCTATCACCTGCTTAAAACACCCCAGAAACAAATCTGACGATCTTTGTGCACTTCTCATGCTTCAGGTAAGGAAACTGTACACGTGACTCCCGATGTAAGATGAGCAAGACCATTCGATGTGAAATTGGAGCGTGCGCGCTACTGTGATGGGTGGAAAGGCGGACACACGCCCAAACATTCAAAGTCAAAGACTCCTTTATTACACTCGCAGCTCTGCTTCTATTCTCTCCCTGCTGCTGTTGACTGGAGTGATGTCACATCCATGCCGGCCTCCAATTGTTCGGTGTTCCCTTCTTTGTTGATTCCTGCCGTGTGTGTTGTCCCCTGGTATGAAAGTTGTTGGTCCCTGTGGACTCTGAACAGTTGCCACATTCGTCGGCCATCTTGTGTACAGGGTGGCATCCCAGTTAGCATGATGCCCCACCTCCCTAGAACCAGCGCTGTTCGCTGCTTTCGGTCGCCTATATCTGGGTCGTGGGGGCTGAATTTGCTAATGTCCAGATGTGCTGGTTTGAGGTGGTCAATGGTGAAAGTCTCTTCCTTTGCACCGATATCCAGCACACTCACCATGATGTGTGGAATGAATGATATACACCCGTGAAGTCGAAGTCGAAGACTGGTTCGTTGAACTGGCAGCTCTGCTTATATACTCTCCCGCTACTGACGACAGGTCTTTCGAGACGGCAAAGCCAGCCTCGGATTGGTGGGTGTTCTCGCCATTGCTCATTGCTTCCCACTGTGCGGGATGTCCCCTGGGACGAAGATGATTGGTTCCCGCAGGATCTGTGTAGTCACCGCGTTCGTCATCCATCTTGTGTACTGGCTTTCGTCCTGGTGAGCAGGCCGCCTCAACCATATATTGTGGAAGAATATGGACCCATTATTTACAAAGGGTGGCTCTAACATTCCCTTTCTCCTTAAGGCCTCAGTTTTTGAAAAGGAACGTTAAAGTAATTGGTTCTCCTTTTGGGGGTCCCTTGTCCTCATTTTTCTTCTTTTTCTTTTAGCAAGGGGATGGAGGGGAGATGGGGTGGTTTAATGGGGGGGGGGTGGGATTTCTTTATTCTTTCTTTTAACTATGACAAGTGTATTTATATTTTATTTGTGTTATTATTAATTGTGTGAATTCTTTGTGGATTTTATTTATAAATAATATTTTTTAAAAATGATCAGAGGTCAATCCACTGGACCTAAAGAGGCCTAGAGCAACACTGGGGACACCCTCATGCTCCCCACCACCCCAAATATCAATGTGATCCACTATGATCATTGACAAAATCATCGAGGACCCCTTCACCCGGCCAACAGCATCATCCAGCTATTCCTGTTGGGAAAGAGATCCAGGAATTTCAGAGCCAGTACCTCCAGGCCCAGGAACAGCCTCTTCCTCCAGGCAGGGAGAACGTGGAACGATTGATGAGCTGCTCATACAAATACTCCTCCACTCTGCTATTTACTCAACAATATCGAGTAATTTTTCTGGACGTGCTGCACATGTATCATTTGTCTGTTGTGTGAGGGCTTGGTTGTGTGTTTGCATATGTTTATCCCAAGAACTCTGTTTTATCAGGTCGTACTTGTGCTATCGAAGGGTAATAAATTTGATCTTGTACACTGGAGCGGGTGCAGAATAGATTTCCTGGATCGGAGAATGTATCTCATGAAGCAAAGTTGACTGAGTAGGGCTTTTCTCTTCCCCTCGCCCCAACCCCACAAACTTGACTTTATTTACAAATTATTTCCAAAGAGGAAGACCATTCCAAGTCTTTTCTCCTCCTCCTGTTGTATCCAGATATTCCCTTCACTACACATTGCTGCATACGTCTCTGTTTACCTTCATTGCCACCACTTTGATACCGTGTGGTTACTGGCCCCCTCTGCTGTTGGAGGAGTTCCCCTTGGTCTCAGCCTCTCAGTGCACGGTTATGGAAGGATTATGATCCATCCCCATAGTGCCTTCGTGTTGGCTACGCCTAGCCTCCGTGCATCCCTCAGCATGTACCCCTGCAGCCTGGAATGTGCCAGTCGGCAGCGGTCCCTCCCCGACATATCCGCTTGCTGAAAGATTGACAGGACACGTTTAACATAGAACATGAGAGCACAGTACAAGCACTTCAGCCCGCGATGTTGTGCCGACCGATGTATTCATACCAAAATAAAAATAACTAACCCCTTCCTCCCTCATAACCCTCCATTTTTCTTTCATCCACGTGACTCAGAGCCTCTTAAATGCCCCTAAGGTTTCAGCCTTCACCACCACGCCAGTTCTAGGGCTCGTCCCATGTCCATGACCTGGTACACATACACTACATTCCCTCCCCTTGTCACCCTCCTGCTCCCCCCACCCCAAGCCAGTAGTGAAGGTGGTTTCTGTCCCAACAGGTGTTGCGGACCTCATCCAGGGAGCAGATCCGGGAGATGAACCCAAACTGCAACGAATTCAGCTTCCCGTAGATCAAAGCACGTCCGTGGGCCAGGGTGAGTGACCCGAGGTGAACCAGAGCTCCAGGGGTGGTTTTGTCCTCTGGGTCCTTCCCTAATACTGTCCCCTGTCACCCACCTGGCCCTTCCCCAAAGCCCTCATCTCCCACCAGGCCTGTCCCCAAACCCCTCCCCCTGCTGAGATCATCCCCAAAATACTGTCAGGCCTGTCAACGAAGCCCCTATTCCCCACTGGGCCCATCCCCAAAGCTCCACCCATTGCTTGGACCGTCTCCAGAGCTCCTGTCTCCCACCAGGGCTTTCGACAAGCCCCTGTCCCACAACATGCCCAGCCAAACGTCCCTGTCCCCATCCCCCACGCCAATTCGCCTGTATCCAAAGGCCCAACATCAGGTCTGTCCTCCCGCCAGACCAGTTCCCTCACTGGGTCCCTCTCCAATCGATTACCCATCACAACTACCCCACCAAAGTTCTTTAACCTTCCCCTTCCCCCACCCACAGGCCTTGGTATCTGAGCTGCTCCTAGGACTCCTAGACAGTGGAGATGTGGGGAGGGCAGTGGTCCATCTCCTTCCCGTTGACAGTGTCCCATACCTTCACAAAGCTGGGGAATCCCCTGACCCTTGGCACACAGATATCTATCCCATCTGAGCCAGTCCTCTCTCTCTCTCTCTCTCCCCCCACCATCCTGGAGAATGTGGCCCAGTTCAGCTAGCTGCTACAGTACACACTCCCCTTCACCTCTTCCCCAGGACTCCTGCTCCCACTCGTCCTTCAACGAGCTGTGTGCCCACAGCCAGGAACTTCCCCCTCTTAGTTACCCTTGGCCCTGTGGGTGAGTGGGTGGGACATGACAAGGGTTTGTAGGTGGTGGAATTGGGGTAAGAAAGTTTGGGTGAGACCTGGGAAAGAGAACGGTGATCATCCGGCCGGTGTGAGGCATTGAAGACGGAGTCAATGGGCAGTCCCCTGCCGGGTCCATCCCCCAGCATGTCTATCTCCAAAACTGACCCCACCAGGTCCATCCTCAATATCATCCCCTGCCGGGTCCATCCACAATCCCGTCCCCTGCTGGGTCCAACCCAAAAACCGTCCCCCGCTGAATCTGTCCCCAATACCGTCCCCCGCTGGGTCCATCCCCAATTCTGTGCACGCCGGGTCCATCCAAAATCCCGTCTCCCTCCGAGTCCATCCCCAATCCCACCCCCCGCTGGGTCCATCACCAATCTTGTCCCCCACTGGGTCCAACCCCAATACCGTCCCCCACCTGATCCATCCCAATACCATCCCCCACCGGATCCATTCCCAAACGCATCCCCGCCGGGTCCATCAACATCCCATCTCCTGCTGAGTCCATCCCCAATGCCATTCCCAACTTGGTCTGTCACTAATTCTTTTGCCCGACAGATCCTCCCACAAACCCACTGGTCTCTCCCTAAAGCCCCTGACCCCCACCAGTTCCATTTCCAAAGCCATTGTCGCCCACCGGCTGGTCCCCAAAGCTCCTGCCTCCCCACGGGATCTGTCCTGAAGCCCCAGCCCTCATGTCTGTCATGTCTGTCCTCCCACTGGACCGATCCTCTCGATCGCCATTCAGAACTACTCCTCCCCAATTCCCGAACCTCCCCCTTCCCCCACTGACGGGCCTTGGAACCTGAGCTGCTCCTGGGACCCCCAGATGGTGGAGATGTGGGGAGGGCAGTGGTCCAGTCTCCTTGCCGGTGGCAGTGTCCCAGACTTTCACCGAGCTGGGAAATTCCCTGACCCTTGGCACCGGGACATCTGTCCCATCTGAGCCAGTTCCCTCTCTCCCCCCACCCTGGAGGCTGTGTAGCTGGCTGCTACAGTACACACTGCCCTTCACCTCTTGCCCCAGGACTCCTGCTCTCACTTGTCCTTCGACAAGATTTGTGACTACAGGCTGGACCTTCCCCCACCTTGCTACCCTTGGCCCTGTGGGCGAGTGGGTGGGCCATGACGAGGGGGTTGTTGGTGGTGGAATTGGATAAGAAAATTTGGGTGAGAGCCAGGAGAGACTGGTGATCATCTGGCCAGGGAGTGGTATTAGGGACAGAGTCACTGGGCAGGGGTCAGAGTCTCAGGAAAACAAGGGCACTGGAATTGGAAGCAATCACAGCTCATGGAAAGTAGAAGGAAGAACCCTGGGAATCATTGAGAGTGGCAAGGTTAGTGCCGCGGTTAGAAAAACGCTGATAAGGGGCCAGCGAGCCGGGTTAAAATTTGACACTGTCTCTGGGGAGTTGTACATTCTTCCTGTGTCTGCGTGCATTTCCACAAGTTGCTCCTGGTCCTTCCACCATTTAAAACGTACCGGGGTTTGTAGGTCATTGGTGTAATTGAGTGGTTGTGGCTCAGAGGCTGAAAGGGTCTGTTCCCGGGCTGCATGTGTCAATCTAAAATCTCCATCTAAAATGATAGTCATGCCTGTCATGAATTATTTAAGGATTCAACTCAAAAGTGTGGACAAGATAGACAACTCCGAAACCATCCTTTTGGCCCTTCTTTTCTGCTGGCCAAGCTGCTTGCAAACAGTCCATATCCCTCTCATCCTTTTCATTCCACGGACCCATTCAACTCGCATTGCATTGTCAATCTCACGGCCTGTTGGAAGAAGTTATTTCCCTGTCTGGCAGCCTGATTTTGTTCCTCCATATCTCCTTCCTGATGATAGTGGGTCAAAGATGCTGTGTGCTGGATGTCTGCGGGTCTATTTACAGGCCCCATCCCGGGACAATCAGAGGCCCCTTGTCTCGAAGTCCCATCCATGTGGCCCCTCACTCATCAATCCCTCTTCAGAACACAACTACCCCCTCCTTACATACCTCTACCAGCCCTTAGTATCCTCATGCCAGTTCCAGGCACCTGTTATGTCGACCCTTGATGACCTGCGCCAGCTCTAATTTGGACCCTGGCCTCACCTAAACCATTGGAATAACCTGCGCCTTCTACCCTCGAGAGCCCAAGGGAATCTGCACCCTCAGCAGTGTCCTGCTGGTGCACCATCGAATGCCCTCCATCCCCTTCCACGGGTTCCCTGCTGTTATCAGGCTCCTGGATGGACCCCACCCTGGCAAAACTACCCATATTTTCACTGATCCCTCTGTACCTCTACATTCCGTCCAGGGGTCAGGGTTGTGCTGTGGGACTGGTGGAGAATAAAACAACAATATCAGGAGACAGGGAGCAGTGTAGAGACCCCCAGATCTGCAAGATGGGGACAGTGCAGAGAACCCCAGCTCCAGGAGACAGGGAGCAGCACAGAGACCCCCCAGTTCTGGGAGACCGGCTGAGTTGTACACAAGTGTGTAAGTGGCTGGACCAGGAAGTATACAAATCCATGTTCCAGGGTAAACTGGAACAAAAGCGAGGAATGCAGTTTGGTAAATAAGTCCGCTGTCCTCTTCACAGTCAGATCTGACTACCTGAAGGTGTCGGGGATCTGGCTTGGAGGGGCCAAGGCATGCAACAAAAAAATGGTCAGAGCCGATTGTAAAAGTCCACCAGAAACTGGGTCTGTGGGAATGACATTCCCTCTCAGTAATGGGGAAGAACCTGGTCATCAGGTGCAAGGTGCTCTCGGTACTGCTGCGTGTGATGCAGGCGTGGCCCATCCCACACACCTCTGCCCTGGCTATTACCAGAGCAGTTTCCCTCTTCATGTGGGGATCCAAAATGGATGGAGTGGGAAGGAGGTCCATGTACATCGGCAGACTATGGTGTTATGAGCCCAAAGGACCCCAAAACCCAGCAGCAATAGACATTCACCAGGACAAGTAGTTATATAAAGATAAGTTGTTTCTAATTATCTTTAAACATGAAAACAGAATCAAACTTTAACTTATCTCTATTAACTTAACTAACCTTAATCCCCTTCTAAGTCTAAGTGCACGTGTATGATGTGTGTGTAAATTTAAGAAAAGTTATTTGGTTCACAGTTCAATCTCACTTCTCATTCTTCCAAGTTCATTGGTTGTAGGCAATTCTGATACTGTGCACGGAATTGAACATGTATAAAGTTCACCAAGCTTTGCCACCCAGGAAAGTTTTGTAGGGTTTGCAGAGAGAGGTTTGTTGTTCCAGGATTTTCACAACTGCCATTGTTCCAGGATTTCCACCATTAGTCAGCTCAATGTGTCGCTGATAAAACTTGGCCCATCAGGGTTCTCCAGATGATAATATCTTTCTTTCAGGCTAGCACAGTGGTCCTTCCTGTTTCAACTAGAGTGGGAGCAGTGTTCGATCTGTTGTTTGGGAATGCAATGGGGCAGGTGACAGAGGTGAGCGTTAGGGAGAACTTCGGATCCAGTGATCATTTTGACATACTCTTAAGAACTTGAAGAGGGAAATTAGAAAGGCAAAAAGAAGGGATGAGGTGTCCATAGCTAATAAGGCGAAGGTGAATCCTCAGGGTTTTTTCAGATATGTGAACAGTAAATGGAGTGTTAACCATAGAATAGGTCCACTGGATGATGAGACCGGTGAACTATGTAAGGAACCGTATGAGATGGAGAAATATTGAACAATTTTTTCTCGTCTGTATTCACGAGGGAAACGGACATTGGGCAATACAAGATAAGAGAGGCAAAGGGCTTAGTTATGGAAAGGATAGGGATTAGTAAAGTGAGAGGTTTGGAGCTTCTTGGGTCAATTAAAGTGGATAAGACTCCTGGTCCTGATGGGATTTTTCCCAGGACTTTAAGGGAGGTCAGGGAACAAATAGCGGGGGCACTGACAGCGATTTTTCAAAGATCACTGGAGGAGGGTGTGGTGCTGCGGGATTGGAGGGTTGCAAATGTAGTTCTGTTGGTCAAAAAAGGCAGTAGGTGTAGGCCAAGTAATTATCGGCCAGTGAGTTTGACTTCCGAGTGGGGATGGTTATGGATGGTATACTTCAAGATAGTATGTACAAATATCTGGATAGGCAGGGATAGGTCAGGGGCACCCAGCATGGGTTAGTGAAGTGTAAATCATGTTTGATGAATCTTGTTGATTTTTTAAAGAGGTAATAAGAAAAGTGCATGAAGGTAGGGCGGTTGACGAGATCTATTTAAATTTTAGTAAAGCTTTTGATAAGGTACTGCATGTAAGGTTAGTTAGGAAGGTTCAGTCACTAGGGATTAATAGATAGTGAGATGGGTTCAGAAGTGGCTGGGAGATAGACAGCAGAGAGTCATGGTGGACAACTGTATGTCATGTTGGAAGCCTGTGACAAGTGAAGTGCCTCAGGGATCGATGCTGGGTCCCTTGTTGTTTATCATTAATATTTACAGGAGGGTGTGGTTAACTGAGTAAGCAAATATGCAGACGATACGAAAATAGGGGGAGTGGTGGATAGTGACTTAGATTTTCTTGGAATAAAGGATTTGGTTCGTTTGGAAAAGATGGCAGATGGAATTTAATGTTGACAAGTGTGAGGTGCTGCATTCCGGAAAAAATAATATAAATAGAACATATGCAGTTAACGGGAGGGGTTCGAGGAATGAAGAGGAACAGAGGGATCTTGGAGTTATGGTACAGAGTTCACTGAAGGTGGGTTCCCAGGTAGACAGGGTAGTTAAGAAGGCATATGACATGCTGGCCTTCATAAATCATAGCATAGGCAAGAGAGTAGCTGTTTAAGGCATTGGTGAGGCCATGTTTGGAGAATTGTGTTCAGTTCTGGGCTCCAAATTATACGAAGAATATAGATAAGGTGGAGAAGGTGCAGAGAAGATTTATTAGAATGTTTCCTGGATTACATCATCTGGATTAGAGGGAGAGATTAAGGAGACTGGGACTTTATTCATTGGGACGTAGACGAATGAGAGGGGACGATATAGGTATTTAAAATTATGAAAGGAATAGATAGACGAGACATAGACAGACACTTTCCCGTGAGGGAAGGGAAGGTTGGAACAAGAGGCCATGAGTTAATGGTAAGGAGGCAAAACTTCTGGAGAAATTTTAGAGGATGCTTCTTCACTCAAAGAGTGGAGGCAGAATGGAATGATCATCCGAATGAGATAGTTGCGGCAGGGTCCCTTCTGTCATTTAAGAGAAGGTTGGATGTGTAAATGGAGGTGAGGGGGTTGGAGGGATATTGACGGAAATCGGGAGGATTGAGCTAGTGGAGTTGTTCTAGTGAACCGGTGCAGTCTCAAAAGGCCGACATGTCCTGTTTCTGCTCTGTAAATGGTTATATGGTTACATGGTGACACAGTTTTCATTTCAATGTCCCATCTCTCGTTACACAACTCTGCTCTCCACGTTCATGCTGCACATTTCTTCACTGCAGTTATGGCTGGACTCAGAAAATGTTTTTGATATTTATTCAACTTCAGTTTTGTATCTGCTTCATATCTCTGACCAAGCACAAATATTCTCACATCCTTTTGTATTTTAATCTTCATAATTTGTCCTAATAATAGACTGAAATCCTTCCACTTTTACACAGGTCCAAACCGAATGGAAAGAAAAGTCTCAATCACCTGATTACATTGAAAACATTTCTCGGAATAATTGGTGATAAGTCCACTTAATTTATATGTAGTATAGCAGAATTGATGTGGAGATTTTTATTTTTATATCTGGCATTAATCATATTTGTAACACTCTTGACACAATCCTGACCCTATTTCTTCTTGAATTTGTATATTTCAATCTTCACACCACTCTGAACAGCTTCTTTCTGAAATCGTCACATCCAAGCCCGACTCCCATCTTTCTCCTGACCTCTGCTATCCTGGTTTTGGATTTTCTCTCTGGAGAGCATCGTACATTTCATTGATAACTTTGGGTGTATTTCCCATCCAACTCTTTGTTCCATTTCACTAATTTTAGGTGGAGTCAATGTTGGTCCCTATCTTTCCCTTAAGAACGATCTAAGCGGGAGAAAACAGAAGGTCCCACTTGCCTCTCCGTATTTGTGTTTAATTGTTTGAAGAATTTCTTCCATGTAGCGTCTTCAAAGTATCTTATACTCTGTCATAACATAAATTTAATATTCTATTGCCTCTGTTCATAGGCAATAACACATTTTGACATACTTTGCTTCCCCTCCTCCATTGTTGTCACATTCGTGTGGGTCCCACAGATTAAGAACCAGACCAAAGCGGAGGTACAAAGCACACATTTATTTCGGGGATGGAAACAGGACAACAGGGTTGATATGTTAGGCAAGCTTCTACACTTCTAATTAGGAGGGAGAAACCGACAGAGACGGGGAAATTACATGAACATACACATTCAACATTCAGGATCAAGGTGATAAAAGGTGAGGAGGAATGCAGTGGTCATTGGGGACTCCATTGTCAGAGGTACAGACAAGAGATTCTGTGAACCAGATAGGTATACCCGCATGGCGTGCTGCCTCCCTGGTGCAAGGGTACGGGAATATCTCAAATCGGGTCCAGAGTATTCTGAAAGGAGACTGTGAGCAGCCTGATGTCTTGGTATATGCCTCATTGGGTACCAATGACATAGATAAAAAGAGGGTGGAGGTACTAAAAAAGGATTACAGAGAGCTGGGACAGAAGCTAAGAAAAAGGACCGCCAGGGTGGTGATCTCTGGATTGCTACCTGTGCCAAGTGCAACTGAGGACAAAAATGGAAGGTTAAGACAAATGAATATGTGGCTGAGGGGCTGGTGTTAAATACAGGGTTTTGGCTTCTTGGATCATTGGGATCTCTTTTGATGAAGTCATGACCTTTACAAGAAGGATGGGTTACACCTAGACCAAAAAGGGGTCAATATATTGGCAGCTAGGTTTGGTACAGCCGTCGGATGCGGTTTAAACTAATTTGATAGGGCAAAGGACAGGAAAGATAAAATAGGAAAAGTTAGGTTGGGCAGCGAAAGTAAAAAAATCGGAAAGAGCAGGGAAGGTAAAAAAAGCACATTTGAAGGCTTTATATCTTAATGCAAGAAGCATTCGGAACAAGGTAGATGAATTGGCTGTGGACATTGAGAGAAACAAATACGATTTGATTGGGATTACAGAAACATGGCTGCAAGGTGGGCAAGCCTGGAAACTTAACATCCCGGGGTATACGATATTTAGGAGGGATCGGCAAGAAAGAAAAGGGGGTGGGGTAGCATTGATGGTGAGAGAAGGGACCGACACGATTGACAGAAAGGAAATTAACTCGGAAGATACCAAATCTATATGGGTAGAACTGAGGAATAGCAAGGGGCGTAAAACGTTAGTGGGGGTGGTATATAGGCCTCCAAATTGTAATGTAGAGGTGAGGGAAGGCATAAAAAGAGAAATTAGATAAGGGAACAGCTGTCGAAGACTTTAATTTACATATTGATTGGACTAGCCAAATTTGTAAAAATACTGAGGAGGAGGAGTTCCTTGAATGTTTACGGGACGGTTATCTAGACCAATATGTCGAGGAACCAACTCGATTTGGTTCGTTTGGAAAAGGCCATTTTAGACTGGGTATTATGCAATGAAAAGGGGCTAATCAGTAATCATGTTGTACGAGGTCCTTTGGGTAGGAGCGATCACAATATGATCGAATTCACACTCGACGTGGAGAGTGAAGAAATTAAAACCGAGACTAATGTCCTGAATTTAAATAAAGGGAATTATGATGGTATGTGATGGGAGTTGAGTAAGATTGATTGGGTGGTGTGTTTATGGTGGGGGGGGGGGGTTGATGGTGGATAGACAATGGAAAGCATTCACAGATCTAATGGAAGAATTGCAGAAATCGTTTATACCAGTTTGGCATAAAAATAAACCAAAAAAGGTGACTCAACCATGTATAACAAGGGAAATTAGAGACAGCATTAGGTCCAAAGAGAGAGCATATCAATTGGCCAAAAAAGTACCAAATCCGAAGACTGGGAACAGGTCAAGGTGCAGCAAAGGAGGACAAAGGGATTAATCAAGAGGGCAAAAATAAATTACGAGAGTAAGCTTGCGGCAAACATAAAAACCAACTGAAAAAGCTTTTATAGATATGTCAAGAGGAAAAGATTGGTGAAATCCAGAGTAGGTCCTGTTAGAAATAGAAGTACCTTTAAAGAAATTGCTCGAGACAAATATTGAGAACAAAGAACATTTATTACAACAACAATGCAAAGTTGGGTGCTTCCCCTTGCCATGGAAATACACACATACACTGGGGCTCACCCAACTTTTATACAGTAAATTTCAGTATCAGAATACCCTCCCCCTTACATTCTTCTGCCCCCTGGATGGGTTTGGCAGAGGCAATCCTTCCTGCCTACGTGCAGTTTCAGTATACTTGGAGGACCGGGGGTATCCTGTCGGTGTCTTCTTATGCCATTATTCCCATTGTCCTTATTCACATCCTAGCCCTTGTCCCCATTCACACCTTCCCGACTCTTAGGGCTTCAGTCCCTTCATCTGCAGGGTTCGTTAATCTTGTCTAGGGTTTACTAGTTAAATATGCATACTTGAAAAATCTGTTGTATGGCTTACTAATTATATATGTATAACTTGCTAATACTGTCTGAGGTCTTCTAATTATTTATGCAAGCCTTGCTAATTCTATCTGGGGCTTGGCGACCCTTATCTCGTTCAGACTAACTCTACTTCTATTCTCAATTGTCTGTCCTTCTCTCCTTCATTCAGTGAACTTGCTGGTGTAGGAGATTCTTATCTTTATCAGACAGTGTCAGCTTCCTGCCTTCTAATATCCATGTCTCATGTTGTTTGCACTGGCTTCATTCATTTACTTATGTATCAATTTTATTTTCTTCATTTCTTCATGTTCATATTGCAATGTCAGTTTTTCTCATCTCTCACAATCCTCACTTTTCTTTTAGATCAGTAATACTGATCTCAGGCAATGATCAGTGTTACTGATCTCAGTGTTACTGGTCTCTCACAATCCTGCGTTTTCTTTTAGATCAGTATTACTGATGCGGTAAAGTGGAACTTGTCGGTTTTCCCAGCTGGTCAATAAACGGATAGCAGTTTCCATGTCCTCAGAAAGATGTTGGGAATCGTACATCCTTTGGGTGTAAGTGTTCTGACGAAAGGGTTGATGAGTTAAACGATGTGTACCAGTCTGTATGTAGGGAAGCAGTAAGATGGTGAGAGTAATGAGTCCAGCTGTTAAAAGGGTTGCGAGTATCAGATTCCAGTAACCGGTGAAAAGTCCAGTCCATTCCGCAGAGGACCGAGGTTGCAAAGTCTGTCCCTGGGCATGGGAAGTTTTTTGACGTCCTGAAGAAGTGTTCTTAACCGCCTGCCCGTTGTGAGTAGTGTCTTTAAGGAGTCTTTCACAAGTGCTGCGCTCAGCAGCGAAGCTGTAATCGAGAGGCAGGCGGTGTTGTTGAAGTGTGTCTGGTAAACGTTGTTTATCTTCAGCCCGTAACCTCAGGGCCATTGTGTTGTGTTGGATGATAATGGCCAAGGCTGCATGGAGTCTGATTAGATGTTTCAGATGGCAAGGAGCGTTAGCGATCTGTAGCCGCTGTTGCCGTTTATAACTGGAACTTCCCTTAACGATGCAGTAGTAAGGATTGTAAATGCCGGCGGAACCCAAAGGATGTTTGAGAAAAGACCAGTCTGGGGAGGATTGTGCATTACGATTAGAGATGTGTGTTACAGTCTGAGTAGAATTGAAGTTGTGAGTCGAAGCCTGTCTGTGTACATTAGCAAAAGTCTTCTCTCTCTCTCTCTGACAGGTGCATTGGTTACTAACATTCAGTGTGTCTGTGTCATATCGCTCTCTTTGTGCTACAGGTTTAGAACTCATACCTTTAATATCTATGTGGGAAGTTAAGTGATGGTCTCTACAGCTGTTCTGGTCCCCTGGTCCATATTGGAATCCCTTATTAAAACATATCTTACTATGGCTAAAAACTAAATCTACACTTTGTCTAAACTCTAAAGGAAAAAAATTGTGACCTCTGATGCCCCTATTCCAGGAGGACTTAATACATTGCGAGTAATTAAGTGATGTTCCAGAAATGAAGAAGCAACAATTAAACAATACAATAAAGAATAAAAACAACATTACGGCACTTTTTCACGGCGTAGAGTAAGTTTCAGGTCAGAAGGATGAGGCACTGCACGCCAGGTGGAGGGTTGAGTTTGACTGTCTTGATCCTGTGGTTCGGTAGCTGGTTTAATCCGTTGGATGTGGGTCCAGCCTTTTTCTCTTGTTCGCACGGCAGCATCTGAAATCAAAAGTACACAGTAAGGACCATCCCAGGCAGGTTTCAGTTGGTTATCTTGCCATGCTTTGACATAAACCCAATCACCAGGTTTAATAGAATGGATAGGAAATTCCAGGGGTGGAGTTTGGGCTAATAATCCCTTCTGTTTCAGGTCATGTATCGAAGTAGAAAGACCCTGTAGAAATTTTGAAATGTATTGATCATTAGCCTCAGGGATAGGGGTATCAGTGTGGAATCCCATAAATGGAAGTCCAAACATCATTTCTTTTGGTGAGACTGCAAGGTCTTTACGAGGGGCTGTGCGAATTCTAAGCAGGACTAATGGTAAAGATTTAATCCAGGAGAGGCCAATCTCTTCATGAAGTCGAGTAAGTTGATTTTTCAAAGTTTGATTCATTCTTTCAACTCGACCTGAACTTTGGGGGTGCCATGGGGTATGTAGTTGCCAGTCTATTCCCAGTTTCTTGCAGACACCCTGGAGAACCTGAGAGGTAAAATGTGTTCCTCGATCTGAATCAATGGTTTGAATCAGACCATATGTTGGAATCACAGATTCAATAAGTATTCCGATTACAGTGAGAGCTCGATCATTCCGGGTGGGGAAAGCTTCAACCCATCGTGTAAAATGATCTACCATGACTAGAAGGTATTTGTAAATACCAATTTTAGGAAGTTCTGTAAAATCAACTTGTATGCGTTGAAAAGTGCGAACCGCTATGTCGCGGCCGCCAGGCAGTACAGGGCGCATAGATTTCTTATTGATTCTCTGACAGATCAGACAGCTGCGAGTAGTAAGTTTAGCAATTGTATATATACCGGAGCAGTATAAAGATCGTTGAAAGGCATCAACAAGCGCCTGAGTTCCCCAATGTGTCTGTTGGTGTAGCTGACCTACCACTTGGCGGGCTAATGCTTTGTTAAGGACTTGACGTCCGTCTGCCGTCCACCACAACCCATCGGCAGTTTGGCGAAATCCCTGATCTTTCATTGAGACCTCCTCTTCCCGTGAAAAGATGGGTTTTTTTTTAATCTCTAGTGGTGTGGGCAGTAATAGGTGGATGTGAATCTTTTCCGCAAGTGCAGCCTGTTTGGCAGCTGCATCAGCCTGTCTGTTGCCGTTCGCTTCAGGACTGTCACCACTTTGATATCTTCGGACATGTACTACGGCTATTTCAGTCGGGAGCGTCAGAGCATCTAGGGATTGGACAATTAAGTGTTCATGGGCTAACTTCTGTCCTTTACCAGTTATCATTCCCCGTTCTTTCCTGATCTTCCCAAAGGTGTGGACTACACCAAAAGCGTACTTAGAGTCAGTGTAGATAGTGTCTATTTTGTTCTCTAAGCCATGGAGTGCTCTACATAGGGCGTATAATTCACAGGATTGCGCTGACCAATGACCAGGGAGGCGACCGGCTTCAATCACTAGTCCTTGCTTCCCATCCACTACACTGTACCCACTGTAGCGAGTTCCTGCAATGCATCGTGAAGAGCCGTCAACAAACCACTTTTTACCTTCTTTTAAAGGGACATCAGTTAGATCTTCCCTAATTTTGGTTTGTAGATCTATGACTTCTAAGCACTCATGTTCTTATTCATTTGTGGAATTGTCCGAATTTGGAGCAGTGAGGAAGGCTGCTGGGTTAAGGGTTTTAGTTGTGAGCAAGGTCAAATCATCCCTATCCATTAGGATCGTTTCATATTTTAAAATTCTAGGGTCCATGAGCCATCTCCCAGTACGTTGTAAGAGAATATTGTGGACTGTGTGAGGGGTGTGAACTATCATAGGGGCGCCGAAAGTAATTTTCCGTCCTTCCTCAACTAAAACAGCAGTCGCTGCGAAGGCTTGTACACATTCTGGCCAGCCACGACAAATGGGATCTAAAATCTTTGATAGAAAAGCCACTGGTTGTCTATAGCCTGCCCTGTCCTGGGTTAGTACTCCGGTGGCTACACCTCCTTTGGCATTAGTATATAAATCAAAAGGCTTATTTAAGTCGGGTAGTGCCAAGACTGGGGCACGCGTAAGGCTATGTTTAACGAAGTCAAAATCTTTAATCTCATCGTCTGTCCAGACTAGAGCTTCGGTTTCTATAATCGTGAGTTTATCGTAAAGAGATTTGACAAGGCTAGAATAATTTTCCATCCAGATTCTACAGAATTCCACTAAGCCAAGGAATTTCCTAAGTTCCTTGGCATTTTTGGGAGGGGGAATCTGCAGAATACCACGTATCCTCTCTGGACTTATTTTCCTAGTTCCCTGACTTACCAGATGACCTAAGTATTTAACTTCTGATTGAACAAATTGTAATTTGGATTCGCTCACTCTAAGACCTTTTTTTTCTAAAAAATTTAAAAGTGCAACAGTAAATTCTTTAGCCAATTCGTATGTTCTTCCAATAATTAACAAGTTGTCTACGTATTGTATTAGCTGACAATTGTCTCTCCGAGGAGCCTCATCTAGTATCTGTTCCAGGACCTGACCGAATAAATTTGGAGATTCTGTAAAGCCCTGAGGAAGGACAGTCCACCGGTATTGATTTTTACGTCCAGTAAAAGGGTTTTCCCATTCAAAGGCAAACATGTCTCTGCTTTCTGTTGCTAACGGACAGGTCCAGAAAGCATCTTTGAGGTCAATCACACTAAACCATTTACTATGGGGATCGATTTTACTCATGATCGTATAGGGATTAGGTACAACAGGGTGACGGGTGAGAATGATTTTGTTCAACTCCCTTAAGTCCTGTACTAATCGATAGGTACCGTCTGGTTTCTAGACAGGTAAAATCGGGGTATTAAAGGGTGACATACAAGGTTCGAGTATACCATCCTTAAGCTGCTGGTCAATTACGGGCTGCAGACCTTTGCGGCCAGCCATAGGAATTGGGTACTGTTTTCTTCTAATTGTTTGTTGCGAGTCTTTTAAAGTAACTTGGAGGGGAGGAATGTCTAAAACTCCTCTATTGCCTTTTTCTGCTCATACTCTTGGATTGATAAGTTCTCGATCTTCCTCGCTTAAAATATAAAATTGAACCCCGATGCCTGATTCTAGTGGTCTGGTACCGATAGCCAATTGGTCCTGTAAGTCTCGTCCTAATAAGCATACTCCAGCCTGGGGAAGTAGTAGAAGATCCTCTACTATTACCTTATTTCCCATTTGGATTCTGACCTCTCTTAATACAGGGACTGTGAAGTCTCTTCCTCCCACCCCCGAAACTATCATTGTCCCTTCTATTTTAACCCCCTTTGGTTGGTGTAAAATACGAGATCGGGCTGCTCCAGAATCAACTAAAAATATCATGTTGTCACTGTGGGGTCCTATGCATAAATTAACTAATGGTTCTCCGTGCAGCCCCACAGTGTGTATTGACTAAGAACCGTGACCCCACTATTCATAATCTGCTTCCATCAGGGCATAGGATTGTGTGTCCCTGGCTCGCAGTGGGCAATCCTTTTTAAAGTGTCCTTCCTTTTTACAATGGAAACAGACAAATGTTCCCGTTTCCCAATCTCTACCTGGGTTTCTAAGGTGCCCCGGGAAGGGTCTTCGTCCCCGGAATCCTCCTCTACTCCTCCATCCACTGGGGTCCGCACTTCCCCACCCGTGGCTTCCCTCACCGCATACAGGAGCTGGCACACAGTCCCTATCCTTTTTATGTCGCTCATCTACTACCTCTCTGACTGCTTGGATTAATGTTTTTGCCTTCCCTATTTGCTTATCTTCAGACCTCTGGACAAATGCTTTCTGTGCAATCTGTAGTAGCTGGGTAATTCCTTGCTCATGCCAATTTTCTGTTTTTTGTAATTTTCTTCTAATGTCTGGGGCTGAGTTGGTAACAAAACCAGTTAGTACCAATTGTTGCCCTGCTGGGGATTCTATGTCGAGACCCCCATATTGCTGTATTGCCGTGCGCAATCTATTCAGAAATGCGGAGGGGGTCTCGTCGGGACCTTGGGGAACCTCAAAGGCTTTCTTGAAATTCTGTCCCTTCGGGACAGATTCCTTGATTCCTCTTATCAAATTAACCCTGTACTCTTCCATCAATACCCGACCGTCATTGGTATTTTTATCCCAATTAGGTCTTGCCAAGGGGAATTTAGTTTCTCCTGGTACCGCATCTAGTCCCCCTTGGTGATCCCTATCCCAGACTTTAATCCCTGCCTGGCGGATCATTCCACGCTCATCCAAAGTAAACAGGGTCCTAAAGATAAATGTTAACTCCTCCCAAGTATATAGATTTGGTCCCAAAAATTGGTCTAACTGTTCGGCACATCCCTGGGGATCTTCTATCAGGGAGGTGAGTTCTTTCTTAAAGTTACACACTTCAGTACTGGTCAGGGGCACATTTACGAAACCGAGACCCTCTCCTACGGGAATTTGCCGCAGGGGTCGCATCCAGTTGGTTTCTGGCTTATTAGGTCTGGGTTCCTGCCCCCTGGGAGATGGATTGGGGGGCTCTGCCCTTTCTTCCTGAAGAGTCTCACACTGTTCTGAATTAAAGTTTCCTCTCTCTCCTGTCAACGGGGGTGGTAATCGAGTGCTTTGTGAGCGAGTCATCATACCACTCCTGCTCTGCTCTCTCTTCTCTAGTGGTGGGGGAGGTGGGGAAGGTGCAGAAGGGTAGGTTATAGGAGGGTGAGGAAAGATAGGAGCCGGCATAGGAGGAACATAAGGTGGAGGGAGGGAATGTAGCACATCCCACCCTTGTGGTTCAGGGACAAAAGGTTCCTCATCTCTCTTGTCCCTGTACTCTTTTTCTTTCAAAACCAATTGATCACACTTCCTCATCTCTCTTGTCCCTGTACTCTTTTTCTTTCAAAACCAATTGATCACACGATCCCCTAAGCCAGCAGGCTACATATTCCTTGCTCTCTAGGTTCTCTCTCTGGTTTTGATAGAGCCAGATGTTCAAAGCTTGACACATCCAGTCATCCTCGGATCCGAGTTTTGGCCAGTACACGGAGCTCCCTTTTATCGGGTATTTAACCCAGTCCCTACAACAATACCTGACCATGGTCAGTTTGTCCTTTCCACGGGTCCTTCCCGTGCCCCAGTCAGATAACATCAACCCAAGCGGGCTGTGTGTAGTTATCTGATCCTCACATCCTTTACCAGGACTCTCTTCCTTGCTACCCATATTTCCCATACTGATAGGCAAGTAAAATTCCTCTTACCGGGTTCCAGTAGCAAGGCTCTAGCGTGCTTCCTTAACGTTCTACCGTTGTTTGTTCTCAATGCCTCTTCTCGGATATCACTCGCTTCTTCCACTGACCAGCCACCCATCGTCTGTGAGTCCAGCAGAATCAGCTGGGATGCACCTACTCTTGTCGTCGGGCACTCTGTCAGTGGAGGGAGTGTGATCCCGGACGAGCCCCCATTTGTTAGAAATTGAAGTACCTTTAAAGAAATTGCTCGAGACAAATATTGAGAACAAAGAACATTTATTACAACAACAATGCAAAGTTGGGTGCTTCCCCTTACCCTGGGAATACACACATACACTGGGGCTCACCCAACTTTTATACAGTAAATTTCAGTATCAGAATACCCTTCCCCTTACATTCTTCTGCCCCCTGGATGGGTTTGGCAGAGGCAATCCTTCCTGCCTACGTGCAGTTTCAGTATACTTGGAGGACCAGGGGGTATCCTGTTGGTGTCTTCTTATGCCATTATTCCCATTGTCTTTATTCACACCTTCCCGACTCTCAGGGCTACAGTCCCTTCATCTGTAGGGTTCGTTAATCTTGTCTAGGGTTTACTAGTTAAATATGCATACTTGAAAAATCTGTTGTATGGCTTACTAATTATATATGTATAACTTGCTAATACTGTCTAAGGTCTTCTAATTATTTATGCAAGCCTTGCTAATTCTATCTGGGGCTTGGCGACCCTTATCTCGTTCAGACTAACTCTACTTCTATTCTCAATTGTCTGTCCTTCTCTCCTTCATTCAGTGAACTTGCTGGTGGAGGAGATTCTTATCTTACTCAGACAGTGTCAGCTTCCTGCCTTCTAATATCCATGTCTCATGTTGTTTGCACTGGCTTCATTCATTTACTTATGTATCAATTTTATTTTCTTCATTTCTTCATGTTCATATTGCAATGTCAGTTTTTCTCATCTCTCACAGTCCCTTGCGGTCAGAATCAGGGGAATATATAATGGGGAATAAGGAAATGGCAGACCAATTAAATTCTTACTTTAGTTCTGTTTTCACAAGAGAGGATACAAATAACCTCCCAAGGATGTTGGGAAACATAGAGACTAATGTAAGGGAGGAGGTGAAAGAAATCAGTATCTCTAAGGACATGGTCTTGGGGAAATTGAAGGGATTGAACGCCGATAAATCCCAAGGGCCTGATAATCTACATCCTAGTGTACTTAAGGAAGTGGACATTCTGAATTATTTTCCAGAACTCAATAGACTCAGGATCAGTGCCCATGGATTGGAGGGTAGCTAATGTTACCCCACTATTTAAAAAGGGGGGTAGAGAAAAAGCAGGGAATTATAGGCCGGTGAGGCTTACATCAGTAGTGGGCAAAATGATGGAATCCATTATTAAGGATGTAATAGCGGAGCCTATGACTAGCAGAGAAGGGATCGGACAGAGTCAACATGGATTTACAAAAGGAAAATCGTGCTTGACAAATCTATTGGAATTCTTTGAGATGGTGACAGGTAATATAGATGGGGGAGAGCCAGTGGATGTGGTGTACCTGGACTTCCAAAAGGCCTTCGATAAGGTCCCACATAAATGTCTGGCATGCAAAATCAAGGCTCATGGGATTAGTGGATTGAGAACTGGCTGGCAGATAGAAGACAGAGAGTTGGGATAAATGGCTCATTTTCTGAGTGGCAGGCGGTGACCAGTGGGGTGCCACAGGGATCTCTATTGGGAACCCAACTGTTCACAATTTACTTTAATGATCTAGATGAGGGGATTGGATGTAATATCTCCAAATTTGCAGACGACACTAAGCTAGTGTGCACTGAAGATCGGGTCAGGAAGCTCCAGTGTGATTTGGATAAATTGGGGGACTGGGCAGATACATGGCAAATGCACTACAATGTGGATAAATGTGAGGTTATCCACTTTGGTAATACAAACCGGAGGGCAGATTACTATTTGAATGGCAATAGATTGGGAGATGGGGAAGTACAGAGAGACCTAGGGGGTTCTTGAGCACCAGTCACTGAAGGTGAGCCTGCAGGTGCAGCAGGCGGTTAAAAAGGCAAATGGTATGTTGGCCTTCCTATCAAGAGGGTTTTGAGTATAGGAATAAGGATATCTTACTGCAGCTGTACAGAGCCTTGGTGAAACAACACCTGGAGTATTGTGTGCAGTTTTGGTCACCTTATCTGAGGAAGAATTTTCTTGCAATGGAGGGAGTGCAAAAGCGATTCACGAGGCTGATACCTGGAATGGCAGGAATAACTTATGAGGAAAGATTGCGCAATTTGGGATTGTACTCGCTGGAGTTTAGAAGATTGAGAGGGGATCTCATAGAGACATATAAAATTCTGGCAGGACTGGACAGAATGGATGCAGAAGGGATGTTTCAAACGGTGGGCGAGTCCAGAACCCGGGGCCATGGTTCGAGGATAATAGGCAAACCATTTATGACTGAGATGAGGAGGAATTTATTTACCAAGAGGGTGGTGAATCTGTGGAATTCATTGCCACAGAGGGCAGTAGAGGCAGGTTCATTGAATATATCTAAGAGGTAATTAGATATATTTCTTGTATAAGGGAATTAGGGGTTACGGAGAGAAGGCGGGGACGGGGTACTGCACTTTAAGATCAGCCATGATCTCATTGAATGGCGGAGCATGCTTGAAGGGCCAAATGACCTCCTCCTTCTCCTATCTTCTATGTATCTATGTAAGCTATATGGGGAAAAATACACTGTCAAGTCTTCTGCCTTAAAGGAGTAATTATATTCAAATGGGCAGTAGATCAAGAGATGGAAACAGTGAAATCAGACAGAGGTGAGTGGCTGCTTAAATTAGAAACATTCGTGTTCATGCTATAGAGTTTAAGCCTGCCCAGGAGGAATATAATGTGTTTTCTTTAAGATTGTTTGCCCTCACCCTGGCGAAGGATGGGGCCAACAGACATGTTGCTGGAAGGGTTCGAGAATTGATATGGTAGGTCACAGGAAGCTCAAGTTTAGATCCACAGAGCACATGTATTTAGCAAAATGGCCACCCAGTCTGTATTTGGTCTTGCTGATATTGAGGTCAACTGATTCTACCAAATGTATTAGATTAGGTTGGATGGGGTGCACGTGAAGCTCTGCCTCACCTGGAAGGCCTGATTGTGGCCTTGGATGGAGGTGAGAGGAGATGTAGGGACAAGTTTGGCAATTTCTGTAGTTCCAATGGGGAGTGCATCAGGGTGTGGTGGGTGGAGAGGCAAGTGCCGTCGAGGGAGTCACAGAACAACGTGCACCTGTGAAAAAAGGATATGAGTGGAGCGGGTTAGATGTAGCAGGTTAGAGGATGGTGCTGAAGTTGGAAGTGTCCAAGGATAACGTGTCAGATGTGGCAGCTGATGGGTGGTAAGTGAGAAACCTGAGGGATTCTGTCCGTGTTCTGCCGGAAAGGAGGTGGGTTAAAGGCAGAAAGAGAATTGGAGATATGGGTGCAGGCTTTATCAATGACAGTATGGGGGAATCAGCAATTATTGAAGAAATAAGACATTTTGGGTATCCTCGTATGAGGACCTAAACATGGGGTTGTTACAGGCCCAGAGGACCCCAAAACCTAGCAGCAATAGAAAATCACCAAGATAAATGGATACTTCAACAAATGTCTTTTTAATTTCCTTGAAACAAAAAATGAGGATCAAACTTTAAACTATCACTATTAATGTAACTGCCTAACATTAACCCTTTCTAATTCTAAGCACAGGTGTATTTAATGTGTATAAAGTTCTTTGACACTCCTACAAGTTCACCGGTATCTATCAATTCTTATACTTTGCACAGAATTCAACATTTATGACTTTTCACCAAGCTCTGGTGCTTAAAAATAAATGTTTACCCTCCAGGAAGGCTCTTGTTGGTTTCGGAGAGGGATTTCTTGCTCATTGGACAAGCAAGAACTGATTCCCTCTGATCAGCCACTTTGGTGTCTTGCCAAAGAAACTTTCACCATCAGAGTTTTCCAAATGATAACCTCTTCTGCAGGTCACCATTGAGTTCCTTTTGTTTCCCTTATTTCAGGTGAAACACCATTTCTAGCCAGCAATTTCTTCTTGTATGTAGAACAAGGTTTTTCAACAGGCTGAACTGAGAACTCACAACCCGTCTTCAAAATGGGGTTTCTCTTTTAGCAAAAAGCCTATTTGGTGTCTCCTCTCTGCTTGCAAAAGCAGATGACCTTCTTAGAACAGTAAACTTCTGAGTACAATAATATGTTGTTTTAAAAACAATATTCCATTTTGATTTTGAAATTATTTAGCAAAACAGACTTTGAAAAGGCTCTCGACGGCTCTCGGCGCCTGCATGACTCACTCTTGGCAAAGCTCTTGCATTTTAAGTAAGAGCTGTTTTGCAAAGTGTTTGTATTTGTTTGTGACCTACACGACTCCTACAATCTATCCTTCAAAAACATATCTACATACAATATAACATATAGATAATCTGTCACAGGACAGATGCAGCAGAAGAGTTGTGATAAAATCAATGGTGTCCTTGCAAAAAAATAAGTGGGAAGAGGTATAATCCAGGTAGCTCTGGTGAGTGGAGTTTATAATAGTTTGAAACTTGAACCTCTCTCTCTATTTCAGGAGACAATTTACTGTCATGTATTTAAAATGTGTCATATCATACAAAATTGCTTTTTTCTTGCTGAAAGACAGACAGATTCGCCATTGGCAGAAATTGCCTGAAATGCCTATTGCAGTCAGAGAAGGAAGGAAAAGAGAGTCACTCTCCCCCACCCCCACCTTCCCGAATCCTGGGCCAAGTCACTGAGGGTCTGTGGATTCTCTTTCAATGCTCACAGACCAATCCAAGCCATTGGTAATGCGAGCTCCAGTTTTGAAACTCTGACACGATTAGGAACCCTTCAGCACCTACTCATATCCCAAGTCTGACACCCTTTTAGCCAGTCTTGAACCAGTCTCTATGAATCCACGGCCTGGTGTGAGTTCCTTGACTGCTATATCCAGAAGCCCACAGCCTGCGTGGGTTCCTCTCCTCAAGTCACCTACAGCCTGTCACCTGTGTGGGTCCTTCAGCTGCAGAACCTCTCACTGGGCTGCTTCCATTGTCACTGACCTGTGGATTGAATCTTCTGCTTCTAAGATGTTGATGGGGTTTGGTCTTCTTGTTTTCTGGTGCCCTGCGCTAGTCCTGCGCTTCCCTAGAGTTCGCGGTGCCGAGGAAATTTAACACATCTAAATTAAAATTTTACAACTTAGAGGAGAATCTCCCATGTCTAGAGGGATGGAAAGGGCATTATTAGAAATTGAAACCTAATATTTGAATATTCATGTGCCAAATTTGCAAAAGCATAGAGTATATATTTCTCAAGCTATATGTAATTTTTTCCAAAAGAATACAACTTTGAATGTTTGCATGTCATCTTGGCATCCCTAAAAGTATATCTGATTTCCAAGTAATGCAATACATTTCCTCATCACCACTAAGGCTAATTTAACAAATTTCAATTGATATATTAATAGTTTTAATTTGGGCCTTGTTCGTTCAATATTTCCTAATAAAAATAAATTTCGATTTTGCAGAAAAACATCTCCTGTAGCTTGTTCCAAAAAATTTCTAATTCTCCCTAAAAAGATCTTACATTAGGACAAAGCTAAGTTGAATGCAAGAAAGTTACTACATCTTCACCACACCTAAAACATTGATCTGATAATTCTGATTTTATTCTAATCAATTTCTCTAGTGTAAGAGGTAACTGTAGAAGAAAAACTAGTTGTGAATTCCTTCCTCACTGCTGCAGCGTGGAACTCTGGTCAATAGTTCCAGACTGCTGAGTTGAAGTGAATTAATACATCTCCCCTGGATCAAGTGATCTCTATTGGAAATCAGCTTCCTCCAGTGCTTTTCATATCCAACTGCGTGAGTCACCTGATTCCAGGTGTAGCTTTCAGATAAAATCCTTGCTGACATCTGCTCCAGGACTGATGTAAAAAGAATTATACTGAACTAATTTATATCATTCATTACTACAACATTCAAATCCATTTCCCATGTTTGTCTAGACTTATGAACTCCTCATTTAAAAGTTCCTACTTGTAATAAAGAATACATTATCGAAGTAAACATTTTAATAATTCCTCTTTATAAGGAATTTCTATTTCAGTACAACATGGTTGGTCCTAACTTATCCTTCAAATATGTCCTTAGTTGGAAAGAGCAAAAAAGATTGCGATGAGTTATATGATATTTATTTCTCATTTGCTCAAATGACATTATTTGACCCCTTTCATCACAATCTTCAACATTTATAATCCCCTTACGAAACCAGCTATTCAGAAATTGATGATCTTTCAAAAAAGAGATGAGGATTTGTATATCCACTTACACCAACTTCATCATTCATTTTATTCCATATATTAATCAAATGTTTCAACAATGGTTTATATTTATCACCAACAATTAATTTCAATTCCCACTTGGATATAAATTCTTCTGCTTTTCCTCTCTCCTATTTTATTTGATTCAATTTTAACCCATGGCAATTTTTTCCCTTTCAAAAAAAGAAGCAAGAAATCTCATTTGAGCTGCTCGATACTAATTTTTAAAATGATGAAGCTGTAGTCCTATGAATGTAGAATTTGCATTAAGAGAAACGCAGCTGTCTTTAGCTATCTTATTGAATTGGCTAAAATGGCAGAACATGAGAGCAAATGTCCTGGAGGAGTGTGGGTCACTTGAAACATGGGATTAATTCGGAAATGTGTTCACATGAAATAAACTCATGATGCAGACTGTTTTCTAAGAATGGAATACAAGAGGAAGGTTGACTAGGTCTCCAGCAGGATATAGATTACAAGATATAGGAGCAGAAGTCGGCCCACGGCCCAACTTTCTCCCCTTAAGCCTTGATTCTTTGATGAATCAAATATCTGTCAATCTCTGTACTAAATACACCCAATTACCTCAGTTCCACAGATTCATGACCCACTGACAGAATCAATTTTTCCACATCAGTTTTAAATTGACACCCTTATATCCTGTAATTATGCTCTCTTGTCCAAGCATCCTCCACCATGGGAAACCTCTTTGCCAAATGGACTAAGTACAGGCCTTCCATTATTTGAAATGGCTCTGAGGTCCCCCTTCTCCTTCTGTACTCCAACTTGTACAGTCAAAGAGTCGACAATTTTTCCTCATACACTAACCCTTTCATTCCTGATATCATTCCAGTAAATCATCTCTGGCCTTCTCCAACACCAGCACATCTTTTCTCAAATACGGCACCCAAAACTCTAAACCTGATTGAATGGAAAGATAATTCTCTAATAACACAAACACAACAGTTAAATGATATTATGTCTTGTTGAAAATTACAAAAAATTATTAAAGAGTCAAATAAAAATTTCAAAAGATGCCGGGGCTCATTTATGGACTCTTATCATAACCTAAAGAATTCGGGTTGTTCTGCTGTGTTACGAGACCAGAAGATCCCAAAACCCACAGCAATAGATATTCACCAAGACAAATGGTTACTTAAACAAAAGTTGATTTTAATTATCTTTTAACATGAAAACAGAATTACACTTTAACTTACATACTTTACCTAACTTACCCCCCTTCTAATTATAAGTGCACCTGTGTGTAAGTTCAGAAAAGTTCTTTGGTTCACAGTCCAATCTCACTTCTCATTCATCCAAGTTCACTGGTTGCAGGCCATTCTTATACTGTGCACATAATTTAACATATATAAAGTTCACCAGGTTTGGTGCTAGAAAGGTAAATAATTACTGTTCAGAATGGTTCTTGTTGGTTTTCAGAGAGAGGTGTGTTGTTCAGGGAAGTATTAGGGTGTTTTTGACTCAAGGTTACAGCATCTGAGGTCCGTTATCTCTTCAGAAAACCTCTGATAGCTTTAGCATGGAGCAGAGCTGAGCCAGGACTTTGCAGGTGTTTAAGGGAGTGTGTGGGCAGGGTTTGTTCTGGACCAACAATCTCACCAAATGACTCTGCTTGAAATCAAGATTCAAACCATTTTGAGGAATACAACAGGAATTATTCAATAAGAGCCTGGTGTTCCCTGAGGAGTTTTCTTTCAATAGTGGAAATTATTTTTTCTTTAAAAAGTCCACTAATCTTCCTGATACAGATCTTTGTATTTAACTTTCAGGTTGCTATCTGTTGTTAACTTGGAGGCCTTTAATGGGGTGACTGAGTGGAATCTTTGCTTTAACCAAGCAGTTCTCTTGCAATTTTCCAGCTGTAGGATGCGGTGCAGTTGCTTGCAAGTTTAGCAAGTGGGATTATGATGTGAAACTGCAAGTCACAGCGTCATTTTTGTTTTTGAAAATGCCAATGTAAAAATTTTAACTTTGGTCTCCTTGGTTTGCCTAAGTTTACAGAGAAGACAGAGTTGGATGCCCATTTGGCAAATCGGCTGGGCAAAGCAGAAAGCACAAAACGAGGGATTGAAAAAATAATGAAGCAGACTGAAGTGACATTGAACCCAAACCCAGGTAAAGAATTTAATTTTGTGCTGTGTACTTAAGAGATCAAATGATTTGGGCTTTTAGTGGTGACCTATTTAAATGAAAAAACTCTGATTAGAATTGAAGTTTATGGAATGTTTGGAAGTTACCACAAAAAAAATGGAGCATATAAATTAGATGTTGTAATTAAGATAAATGAACAATACAATGAGCCTGGTGTCACAGTATCTGCCTCCCTCTACCATACATCACCATTAAACCTTCTCCTCAATATGAACCTGATGTCACAGTATAGGCCAGAATTTATTGTACATCACTGTTAAACCTTCTCACTACAGTGAATCCGGTGTCAGCAGTATCTGTCAAAGTTAACTGTACATCACCTTCAGCATTCTTCCCACTCTGAACCCGGTGTCACAGTTTCTGTCCCAGTCTACTGTACATCACCATTAAACGTTCTTCGCACTGTGAACTTGTTATCACAGAATCTGCCACAGTTTATTGTACATCTCGTTAAACATTCTCCCCACTGTGAACCTGGTGTCAAAGTATCTGCCACAGTTTATTGTACATCACGTTAAACATTCTCCCCACTGTGAACCTGGTGTCACAGTATCTGATACAGTTTATCGTACATTACTGTTAAATCTTCTCACTGCTGTGAAGGCAATGTCACAGTAACTATCTCAGTCGTCCATATGTCAGCATCTCTCCACTGTGAATCTGGTGTCACTTTGCCTGCCACAGTTTATTTTACATCACCGTTAAATTTAATCCCAATGTGAAAGTGGTTTTCACATTATCTGACGCAGTTTATAGAACGTCACTGTTAAACTTTCTCATGACTGTGAATCCTGTCTCACAGATTCTGCCTCAGTAAAGTGTACTTCTCCCCCCTGTGAACCTGGTGTTACAGTACCTGCCTAAGTCTACTGTTCATCACCGTTAAAACCTACCCCCTGTGAACCTGGTGTCACAGTATCTGACACAGTTTATCGTACATTAATGTTAAATATTTTCACTCCCGTGAACCCATTGTCTCAGTATCTATCTCAGTCCACCGTACATCACCGATAAAAATTCTCCCCCCTGTGAAGCTGGTGTCAGAGTATCTGCGTACGTCTATCGTACGTCACCATTAAACATTCTCCCAACAGTGAAAACAGTGTCACTTTCTCTGCCACAGTTTATCATACAGAATTGTTAAACATTCTCCCCACCATCAACCCGGTCCATGTCCCAGCATCTGCCACAGTTTCTCGTGCATCACCAGTAAACCTTTTCCCCACTGTGAGGCCGGTTTTACTGTACCGACCACAGTTTATTGTACATCACCATTAAACCTTCTCCTCACTGTGCACCTAGAGTCACGGTATCTACCTCAATTCACCATATATCATCATTAAATTTTCTTCCCACTGTGAACACAGTGTCACAGTATTTGCCTCAGTCTACCATACATCACTGTTAAACCTTATTCCCCACTGTGCACCCGGTATCACAATATCTATCTCAATTTACCGTACATCACCGTTAAACCTTATACACAATGTGAACCATTTGTCAAAAGTTCCTGCGAGCATTTATCATACATTAAGTTAAACCTTCTCCCCACTGTGAACACTGTGTCATAGTATCTGCCTCAGTTTCTGTACATTACCAGTAAACCTTTTCCCCACTGTGACCCCTATTTTACTCTACCTACCATAGTTTATCGTACATCACCATCAAATCTTCTCCGCTGTGTGTACCTAGAGTCACGGTATCTTCCTCAATTCACCATACATCATCGTTAAATCTTTTCCCCACTCAGAACACAGTGTCACAGTATCTGTCTCAGTCTACCGTACTTCACTGTTGATCTATCTCTCAACTGTTAATCCAGTGTCACTGTATTTGCCACATTATATCATACATCACCGTTAAACATTTTCCCCACTGTTGACCTGATGCCACAGCATCTGCTGTAGTAAATACTGCTGTGAACCCGGTCACACAGTATCTTCCTCATTCTTCTGTATACCAGCGTTAAACCTTCTCCCCTCTGTGAACCTGGTGTAACAGTATCTGCCTCAATCTGCCGTACATCACCATTAAACCTTCTCCCAACTTTGAACCTGTTGTCACAGCATTAGCCACAGTTTATCGCACATCTGTTTTAAACCTTCTCTCTTCTGTGAACTAATTTTCATGGTATCTGCCAAAGTTTACCATACATCACTGTTAATCCTTCTCACTACTGTGAACGCGGTGTCACTTTATCTGACCCAGTTTAATGTATATCACTTTTAAACCTTCTCCCCACTCTGAACCCAATCTCACAGTATCTGACCCAGTCTCCCGTGTATCAGAACTAAACCTTCTCCCCACTGTGAACCTGTGTCATGCTTTTTGCCGGAGTTCGTTGTACATTACTGTTAAAACTTCTCCCCACTCTGAACCTGATGTCACAGTATCCACCTCAATATCACTTATATCACCCATAGACCTTCTCCCCACTGTGAACCCGGTGAAATAATATCTGCCTCAGTCTTTTGAAAATCACCATTGTAATTTCTCCCCACTGTTAACTCTGTGTCTCTGTATCTGCAACATTGTATAGCGTGTCACCTTTAAACCTCTTCCGCACTGTGAACCTGGTATCACACTACCTGCCACAGTTCATTGAACCTGACTGTTAAACCTTCTCACTAATGTGAACCCGGTTTCACAGCATTCGTCTCAGTCTCCCATCCCCTCTGTGAATTCGGTATAACAGTATATGCCAGAGTTTATTATACATCACTGATAAATCTTCCCACTGTGAACCGGGTGTCATAATATCTGTCTCCATGCACTGTACATCACCATTAAAGCTTCCCCCCACTGTGAACCGAGTGAAACATTTTCTGACACATTTTATCACACAACTCTGTTAAACCTCTCATTGCTATATAACCAAATAAACATATAACAGCACAGAACAGGCCAGTTTGGCCCCATTAGTTCATGCCGGAACAAATCCCCACCCTCCAAGTTCCACTGACCAGCACCTGGTCCATACCCCTCCAATCCTCTCACCTCCATGTAATTATCCAGTCTTCTTCTTCTTCTTCTTTGGCTTGGCTTCGCGGACGAAGATTTATGGAGGGGGTAAAAGTCCACGTCAGCTGCAGGCTCGTTTGTGGCTGACAAGTCCGATGCGGGACAGGCAGACACGGTTGCAGCGGCTGCAGGGGAAAATTGGTTGGTTGGGGTTGGGTGTTGGGTTTTTCCTCCTTTGCCTTTTGTCAGTGAGGTGGGCTTTGCGGTCTTCTTCAAAGGAGGTTGCTGCCCGCCAAACTGTGAGGCGCCAAGATGCACGGTTTGAGGCGATATCAGCCCACTGGCGGTGGTCAATGTGGCAGGCACCAAGAGATTTCTTTAGGCAGTCCTTGTACCTTTTCTTTGGTGCACCTCTGTCACGGTGGCCAGTGGAGAGCTCGCCATATAACACAATCTTGGGAAGGCGATGGTCCTCCATTTTGGAGACGTGACCCATCCAGCGCAGCTGGGTCTTCAGCAGCGTGGACTCGATGCTGTCGACCTCTGCCATCTCGAGTACTTCGACGTTAGGGATGAAAGCGCTCCAATGGATGTTGAGGATGGATCGGAGACAACGCTGGTGGAAGCGTTCTAGGAGCCGTAGGTGATGCCGGTAGAGGACCCATGATTCGGAGCCGAACAGGATTGTGGGTATGACAACGGCTCTGCATACGCTTATCTTTGTGAGGTTTTTCAGTTGGTTGTTTTTCCAGACTCTTTTGTGTAGTCTTCCAAAGGCACTATTTACCTTGGCGAGTCTGTTGTCTATCTCATTGTCGATCCTTGCATCTGATGAAATGGTGCAGCCGAGATAGGTAAACTGGTTGACCGTTTTGAGTTTTGTGTGCCCGATGGAGATGTGGGGCGGCTGGTAGTCATGGTGGGGAGCTGGCTGATGGAGGACCTCAGTTTTCTTCACGCTAACTCAGGATCTTCGTGATGCCACCACCATCATCACCCTGTACAAAACAAAGGCGAGAAATCAGACTGCTCAAACTACAGGGGAATCACGTTGCTCTCCATTGCAGGCAAAATCTTCGCTAGGATTCTACTAAATAGAATAATACCTAGTGTCGCCGAGAATATTCTCCCAGAATCACAGTGCGGCTTTCGCGCAAACAGAGAAACTACTGACATGGTCTTTGCCCTCAGACAGCTCCAAGAAAAGTGCAGAGAACAAAACAAAGGACTTTACATCACCTTTGTTGACCTCACCAAAGCCTTCGACACCGTGAGCAGGAAAGGGCTTTGGCAAATACTAGAGCGCATCGGATGTCACAGTATAGGTCAGAATTGATTGTACATCACTGTTAAACCTTCTCACTACAGTGAATCCGGTGTCAGCAGTATCTGTCAAAGTTAACTGTACATCACCTTCAGCATTCTTCCCACTCTGAACCCAGTATCACAGTTTCTGTCCCAGTCTACTGTACATCACCATTAAACGTTCTTCGCACTGTGAACTTGTTGTCACAGAATCTGCCACAGTTTATTGTACATAACATTAAACATTCTTCCCACTGTGAACCATTTGTTACTGTTTCTGCCACAGTTTATCGTACATCACAGTTTAACCTTCTCCCGACTGTGAACTCGGTTTTACTGTATTTCCACAGTTTACCGTACTTCACCCTTAAACCTTCTCCCAATGTGAAAGTGCTTTTCACAGTATCTGACACAGTTTATAGAACATCACTGTTAAACCTTCTCATGACTGTGAATCCTGTCTCACAGATTCTGCCTCATTCAAATGTACATCAATGTTAAACCTTCTCCCCCCTGTGAACCTGGTGTTACAGTACCTACCTAAGTCTACTGTTCATCACCGTTAAAACCTACCCACTGTGAATCTAGTGTCACAGTATCAGCCACAGTTTATTGTACATCTTGTTAAACATTCTCCCCACTGTGAACCTGGTGTCACAGTATCTGACACAGTTTATCGTACATTAATGTTAAACATTTTCATTCCCGTGAACCCATTGTCTCAGTATCTATCTCAGTCCACCGTACATCACCGTTAAACATTCTCCCAGCAGTGAAAACAGTGTCACTTTCTCTGTCACAGTTTATCAAACAGAAATGTTAAACATTCTCCCCACCGTGAACCCCGTCCATGTCCCAGCATCTACCTCAGTTTCTCGTGAATCACCAGTAAATCTTTTCCCCACTGTGAGGCCGGTTTTATTGTACCTACCACAGTTATCGTACATCACCATTAAACCTTCTCCGCTCTGTGCACCTAGATCACGGTATCTACATCAATTCACCGTATATCATCATTAAACCTTCTCCCCACTGTGAATACAGTGTCACAGTATCTGTCTCAGTCTACCGTACATCACTGTTAAACCTTATTCCCCACTGTGCACCTGGTGTCACAGTATCTATCTCAATTTACCGTACATCACCGTTAAACTTTCTCCCCACTGTGAACCCAGTGAAATAATATCTGCCTCAGACTTTTGAAAATCAACATTAAAATTTCTCCCCATTGTTAATTCTGTGTCTCTGTATCTGCAACATGTATACCGTGTCACGTTTAAACCTCTTCCGCACTGTGAACCTGGTGTCACACTACCTGCCACAGTTAATTGAACCTGACTGTTAAACCTCCTCACTAATGTGAACCCGGTTTCACAGTATCCCTCTCAGTCTCCCATCCCCTCTGTGAATTGGGTATAACAGTATATGCCAGTTTATTATACATCACTGGTAAACCTCCCCACTTTGAACCGGGTGTCATAATATCTGTCTCCATGCACTGTACATCACCATTAAAGCTTCCCCCCACTGTGAACCTAGTGAAACATTATCTGACACATTTTATCATACAACACTGTTAAACCTCTCATTGCTATATAACCATATACAGCACAGAACAGGCCAGTGTGGCCCCACTGGTTCATGCCGGAACAAATCCCCACCCTCCAAGTTCCACTGACCAGCACCTGGTCCATACCCCTCCAATCCTCTCCCATCCATGTAATTATCCAGTCTTATATTTAATGTAAATAACGTCCCTGCTTCAATCACCTCTGTTGGAAGCTTATTCCACATCCCAAGCACCCTTTGTGTCAAGAAATTCCCCCTCATGTTCCCTTTATAATTTTCCCCCTTCAACTCAAACCATGGCCTCTGCTTTGAATATCCCCCACTCTTAATTGAAAAAGCCTATCCACGTTTACTCTGTCTGTCCCTTTTAACATCTTGAACACCTCCATCAAATTCCCCCTTAATCTTCTACGATCCAGAGAAAAAAGCCCCAGGCTGCTCAACTTTTCTCTATAACTCAAACCCTGAAATCCTGTTAACATTCTCGTGAACCTTCTCTGCACTCTCTCTATTTTGTTTATATCTTTCCTATAATTCGGTGACCAAAACTGCACAAAGTACTCCAAATTTGGCCTCACTGATGCCTTGTACAATTTCATCATAACATCCCAACTCTCGAATTCAAATGCCTTCTTCACCACTCTATCTACCCGAGTATCAAATTTGAGGGTACTATTTACCATAACTCCTAAATCCCTTTGTTGCGCTGCTCTCCTCAATTGTCTACCATTCAATGTATATGACCTATTTAGATTTGCCTTTCCAAAATGCAACACTTCCTACTTATCCGTATTAAATTCCATCAGCCATTTCTCAGCCCACTCCTCTAGCTTTCCTATATCTCTTTTTAAGCTATGGTAATCTTCCTCACTGTCCGCAATACCACCAATCTTTGTATCATCTCCAAACTTACTTATCCACATCACTACCCCTTCTTCCAGATCGTTAATATATATAACATACAATAGTGGACCCAGGACTGATCCCTGAGGAACTCCACTAGTCACCGGCCTCCAATTTGACAAACAATTTTCTACCACGGCTCTCTGACACCTCCCATCCAACCATTGCTGAATCCATTTCACTACCTCCTTATTTATATCTAATGCCTCTACCTTTTTGCCTAACCTCCTGTGGGGAACTTTGTCAAAAGCTTGACTAAAGACTAAATAGACACATCCACAGTCTTCGATTCATCAATCTTTTTTGTAACCCCCAAGAAAAACTCTATAATGTTTATTAAGCATGATCTACCCCTGACAAAACCATGCTGACTACTACCGATCAATCCCTGTTCTTCCAAATATTTGTAAATGCCATCCCTCAGAACAATTACCATTAACTTACCCACCACAGACGTCAGACTCACAGGTCTATAATTTCCAGTCTTACATTTGGACTCTTTCTTAAACAGCGGAACAACATGAGCCACCCACCCTCCAATCCTCTGACATTACCCCCATGACCAGTGACATCCTAAATATCTCTGTTAATGGCCCCACTATCTGTACACTAGCCTCCCTGAATGTCCTTGGGAATACTTTGTCCAGACCCAGAGATTTGTCCACCTTTATCTTTTTTAACACTGCCATCTCTAACTCCTCGGTTATCCTTATATGATTCATGACCTCTCCACTATTTTTCTTTACTTCAACTGGTACAATATTTTTTTCCCTAGTGAATACTGAGGAAAAGAAATCATTTAAAATTTCCCCCATCTCCTCTGACTTCTCACTCAGCCTACCCTCCCTATCTAAAGGGGTCCAATTCTATCCCTCACTAATCTTTTACTTTTAATGTACCTATAGAAACCCTTTGGATTTATTTTTACTCTGCCTGCCAAAGCCTCTTCGTGCCTCTTTTTGGCCTTTCTAATTTCTTTCTGAAGATTTTTTCTACACTCCTTGTAGTCCTCTTTCAATTTCTCATCACCCTGTTGTTTATACCTCTTGTACACCTCCCTCTTTCTCCTAACCAAATTTCTAATATTCCTCGAAAACCAAGGCTCCTTCTGACTTCCAGCCTTTCCTTTGATCCTCACTGAGACACATCTACTCTGTACTCTCAACATTTCTTCTTTGAATATTCTCCATTTTTCATTTACTTCCTTTCCTGAAAAAATCATGTCCCACTCAATACTCCCCAAATCCATTCTTATTCCTTTGAAATTTGCTTTTCTCCAATCCAGAACCTCAACTTTAGGCCCCTCCTTCCTCTTCCCTAAAACTACCCTAAGATTAATAGAGTTGTGATCACAAGACTCAATTTGTTCTCTAACATTAACCTCAGACACCTGACCTATCTCGTTCCCTAACAGGAGATCCAGTATTACACCGTCCTGAGTCGGTTCCTCTACGTATTGATTAAGAAAACTATCTTGTACACATTTGACAAACTCTAGCTCATCCAGCCCTCTTACTGCATGAGTATCCCAATCAATGTGAGGGAAGTTAAAATCTCCCAAGATCACTACCTGATGTTTATTACACATATATGCTATCTCCTTACAAATTTGTTCCTCCAATTTTCTTGTCCCATTTGGTGGTCTATAATCCACTCCTATTAGTGCCCTCATGCCTCCTCCACCCCTCAATTCCACCCAAACTGCCTCACTGGACGCTCCCTCCAAACCATCCTGCCACCTCACAGCAGTAATGTCCTCCTTCACAAGCAGAGCAACTCCTCCCCCTTTTTTACCCCCTGTTCTATCACATCTAAAACATTTGTATTCTGGAATATTGAGTTGCCAGTCCTGTCCCTCCCGTAACCAGGTCTCACTAATTGCCCCCACATCATAATTCCAAGTGCCAATCCAGGCTCTAAGCTCATCTACCTTGTCACTCTGCTTTTTGCATTGAATGACATGCATTTCAGTATCTGTCTCACCCACTGGACAACATTAAACCTTCTCCCCACTGTCAAACTGATGTCACAGTATCTGACACAGTTTATTGGACATCAGTATTAAACATTCTCTACTGTGAAACAGGTATCACTGCATCTGCAACATTGAATCATGTATCACTGTTTAACCTCCTTCCCACTGTGAACCTGGTGTCAAATTATGTGTCTCAGTCTACTGTACATCACCGTTGATCTATCTCTCAACTCTGAATCCATTGTCACAGTATTTGTCACATTATAACATACATCACCATGAAACCTTTTCCCCACTGTTGACCTGATGCCACACCATCTGCTGTAGTTTATTGTACATCACTGTTAAACCTTCTAACTACTGCTGTGAACCCGGTCACACAGTATCTTCCTCATTCCTCCGTATATCACCGTTAAACTTTCTCCCGACTGTGAACCTGGTGTAACAGTATCTTCCTCAGTCTGTCGTGCAGCGCTGTTAAACATTCTCACCTCCGTTAACCTTGTGTCTCAGTATTTGCCACAGTTTATCTTATATCACCGTAAAACCTTATCCCCACTGGAAACCTGTTGTCAGATTTTCTGCCACAGTTTATCATACATTACTGATAAACCTTATCTCCACTGGAAACCTGTTGTCAGATTTTCTGCCAGTGTTTAACATACATCACTGATAAACCTTCTCCCCACTGAGAACCCAGTGTAACTGTGTCTGCCTCAGTCTGCTGTACATCACCATTAAACCTTCTCCCAACTGATAACCTGGTGTCACAGTATCAGCCAGAGTTAATCGTACATTAATATTAAACCTCACTTCGGTGAACTAATTTTCATGGTATCTGCCAACATTTACCGGACATCACTGTTAAACCTTCTCACTACTGTGAACCCTGTGTCATAGTATCAGTCTCAATCTACCGAAAATTACCGTTAAACCTTCTCCCTAATGTGAACCCACTGTCACAGAATCTGCCTAATTCTACTGTACATTAACCTTCTACCTACTGTGAAACCGGTATCACTGTATCTGCAACATTGAATCATGTATCACCATTAAACCTCTTTCCCACTGTGAACCTGGTGTCACAGGATCTGCCCCAGTTTATCTTACATCACTGATAACCCTTCTCCCGACTGTGAACCCGGTGTCACAATATCTACCTCAGTCTACCATATATCACCGCTAAATCCTCTCCCCACTGTTTACCCAGTTTCACAGTATTTATCTCAGTCAACCATACATCAGCGTTAAACCTTCTCCCCACTGTGAACCCAGTGAAATAGTATCTGCCTCAGTCTCCCGAAAATCACCATTAAAATTTCTCCCCACTGTTAAATCTGTGTCTCTGTATCTGCACCAATGTATCACGTGTCACCTTTACACCTCCTCCACACTGTGAACCCGGTGTCACAGTACCTGCCACAGTTCATTGAACCTCACTATTAAACCGTCTCACTAATGTGTACCCGGTTTCACAGTATCCATCAGAGTCCACCGTACATCTCCATTAAACCTTCTCACTACTGTGAACTTGTTGTCACAATATCTGCCATATCTACCGTACATTAAGTTAAACGTTCTCCCCAATGTGAACCATTTGTCACTGCTTCTGCCATAGTTTATCGTACATCACAGTTAAACCTTTTCACTGCTGTGAACCCATTGTCTCAGTATCTATCTCATTATCATTAAACCTTCTCCCGACTGTGAACCTGGTTTCACATTATCTTACACAGTTTATCGTACATTAGTGTTAAACCTTCTCACTGCTGTTAACCCAGTGTCACAGTGTTTGTGACAGTTTTTCGTACATCTCCGTGAAACATTCTCCCCACGGTGAAGCTGAGGTCAGATTACCTGCCTCAGTCTGCCAGATATTGCACCGATTGCTCTCAGCCATAGGTGCTGTAGTTGAGTTCGGGTGGCCAGAGGTGTCTGCTCAAGAAGGCCAGGGGCTGCCATTGTCCTTCAATGAATTGCTCCAGTGCGCCCCCTACTGCTGTGCTGGAAGCATCTACTGTGAGAGTGGTGGGTGTCTCTGGCCTGGCGTGTACCAGAAGGGTGGTGTTGGCCAGTGAGTCCTTGGCCTTCTGGAACACCTCCTGGATGTCTCTGGATGCTCTGCTCAGTGGACCACCCCACAGTATCCCATCAAGCCTAGAGTCTCTGTGTCAGCAATTCTCTGCTGACCACTGGCTGATGGCTTTGTGGTCAAATGTGTTTGTTTATGAAACCATTCCCAGGAAGGTGATGGGGCAAAGTCTTGCTGACTGGGACATTGAGTGGCACCAGGGCCAGACCAATCTTTCGCAACACCTGAGCCAGGTAGAACCTCAGCACATAGCGGCATTTGGTGCCCTTGCACTTTGGTTCCATGCACAGCCACACACAATGATGGCCATGCTGGTTACACCCTTGTCCCCATTGATTGACCATGTACATGGACCCCCACAACATTAGGAAAACTGTTTTGGGAATTGCCAGGGTGGAGGTGTGGGGATGGGCCAAACCTGCCCCATGTGCAGCAGTACTGAGAGTTCCTTTCACCTTGCAACTGATGATCAGATTTTATCCGATTGAAAGAGTTGGGCATCTTTGTGGTTCTCCCTGTCTCCTGGAGCTGGGGGTCTCTATACTGCTCCCCATCTCCTTTAGTTGGTGCTTTGTTCTCCACCAGCCCCACAAGACAACCAAGACCCTTGGATGGAGGGTAGAGGCGCAGAGAGATCAGTGAGAACACAGGTAGTTTCAACAGGGTGGGGTCCATCCAGGTGCCTGATAACAGGAGGAACCAAGTGGGAAGGAGGATGCAGGGCATTCGATAGCAGGACATTGCGAGAGAGTGGATTCCTCAAACTCTTGAGCGGAGAAGGTCCTGATCGATCCATTGGTTTAGCTGGGCCAGGGTCTTGGTATGGCAGCTGACTGGAATTGTCAGTGGGATACTGAGACTTCGGAGAGGAGGGGAAGGAGGGTGCAGTAGTGTCCTGACGAGAGAGTGCTGAGGGAGAGGTAACATGGGTGGAACCTCAAGGCAAGCGACACCTGATTGTTTGCAGGGATGGGATTTGTAAATAGACTCATAGATATCCAGCACAGAGCATCTTTGTCCCCCTGCCATCAGGAAGGAGATATGGAATAAAAGCAGGACAGCCAGGCAGCTTCTTCCCACAGGCCATGAGATTGACAAGGCAACCTGAACTGGATGGGAGCAAAGAATGAAAATGGGGAGAAGAATATGGACTGATTACAACTCAGCCAGCAGAAGAGAGGGGCCGAAGGGCCTGATTCTGTGTTGTCTATCTGGACCAGCCTTTTGGATTCTAGCTTTAAAAAACCCAACCATTTTTAAATTTAATAATAACGGTACAGAATGAATGAAGACACAAGATGTCTGTCCAGCAGCAAGCATCTAAGGCACTTCCTGAAACGGAGCCTCTGAAACCATGGGAGGTTCTGGCCGGAATGAGGCTCGACTTCTGCTAGAAGGAGGAGAAAATAAGCAGGGATAATGTGGGGGAAGGGGTGGAGAGGGGAGGGGGTAGGGATGGCTTCCTCCGTTCACCTCCCCTTTCCTCCACCCCGTTCCCTGTCCTGCATAAACTTGTACTTCTCACTTTGTTCGTTTGAGATTGGTCACAGTGTTTAAGCTACCGAAAGAAAATAGACACCCACACCGAGAGCAGTTCAGTTTATACAAAGGTTTATTACAAATTCAAAAGCTGATTTCAAACTACAATATGCAAGCCCTTCCCAATTATACTTAGCAACGCCTGGCCTGGTCCCAACTGCCGAAGCGAGGCAACGACTGCACACTTGTAGTAGGTTGTCGTAGGTAGCAGCTTCTCCACCTCCCTCGACTGGGACGTTAGCTGGACTCTAGAAGTTCTTCTTGCTGAAAGATGTTGCCACCTCTCGGAGAGTCTCAAACTTCAGCAGCGCGACCATGGCTTATATTACCCAAAAACTGCTTACCCAAGCATCTATTCCCAGCGCAGTAAGAAAGATAAGCGAGCAAGCTAGCATGTTAGGCTTCTAACAAATAACATAATTTTCAGCTTATCACTTTGAATACAATGGTTATTTTGCATCAAGGCTAGGCCTCTGACAGTCTGTGACCAAAATAAGCAGGAAGATTAAATGTTCTTGGTACACAGATGTCCTTTTGTCAGATAACTGCATCTCTGGCCCCTTGGTGGAATTTAGCTTATGTCTGCTGATTGTAAAAAACAAGCAGGTTCTCAGCCTTGCAGAAGCAAAGTCTGCAAAAGTATAAAACACAGTTTAAGTCTTCCATTACATTCCCCTTCCCATTCCCCTCCCCCTTCCCATTCCCCTACTCTTAACCCTAACCCCTAACAAACCCTAACCTTAACACTACTGATACCCCCTATTCTCCACGTCCCCTAACTCTATCTCTTCCCCTATGCCGTCCCCTAACCCCAACCCTAATCCTACCCACCTTCCCCTAACCCTCACTCCACCTCTACCTCCTACTCCTACTCCCTTCCCCTAAACCCAACACAAACCCACATCCCCGAACTCTAAACCTCACCCTAAACCTAGATCTAATCCGAGCCCATGTCTCCTAACCCTAACCATAATGCTACCTCTATCCCAGCCCTCTCTGACTCTGACTCTACCCACCTTCCCCAACCCAAACCTAAACACTACCCCTATTCCCTACACCTATCCCCTACACCTATCCCCTTCCAGTAACCATACCCCTCACTCATACCCACACCCGCAACCCTACCCCTTACTCCTACCCTTACCCCCTTCCATTACCTCCTTTCTCCTACCCCCTTCCCCTAGGTTAAGGTTGGAAGGGGAAAGGGGGGAGGGGGAAGGGGAGGTGAAGGGAGGAGGGCTGGGTTTAGGGCATAGGTGTGAGGGAAGGGCAAGGTGAGCAGGAGTGGGTTGGGAACGAGGATGGGTAGAGGAGAAGTGGGGGGAAGTGGGTGAAGGGACATGGAAGATGCAGGGAATGGGGTTGGCAGGGCCAGAGGGAGAAGAAGGGGAGGGATTCAAGACATCATGATGTTGTCCGACCTCTGATCAGCTGGGTTGCAATGTTCTTCTGGACTCGTGTCTTGTCTCTGAGATCGCTCCTTCTCCTGGGAAGAGAAATAGGGGTGATAGAGATGCTGTCTGCGATGCCTGATCACGATGACTTTGGAGGGTCCCAACTCTTCCCCCATCACGGCCCTCCCTACCCCTGCACACTAGGGCCTTTTCCCTTCCTCTGCTTTACCTGAGGAAGTGTGTTTTGGAGAAAAGCATGATCTATCTCTGCAGAGCTCAGAGCACCGTGTCTCCATCAGGCAACACCCTGGTTCACCACGACATGGCAGCAAGATGCTGGACAAATCATGGATGGATTGGTCGAATCCCTTCAGCTGACACATATGAACCTACCCCACAACGGTATTACCCTTCCCTCCCTCACACCAGTACCTTCTGTTTTTCTTTTATTCCTGTCCCAATATTAAAATAATTTTCATGCCTTTTATGGACCAGCCTCCGCTACTACCCCTGGCAATGCATTCCAGGCACCCACTACTTTCTGTGTGAATAAAATGTACCCCTCACATCTTGCCTAAAGTTTCCTCCTCTCACCTTATTTAGACGTCTTCTGGTATTCTCGCCCCAGGAATGCACACAATATGCCTAGTGTGGTCTGACTCGAATTTTATACATCTGTAACATTACCTCTCAGTTCTTGAACTCATCCCCTGACTCCTGAAAGCCAGCACACAATACACCATCTTAAACTCCCTCTCAATTTTCACAGCAACATTGAGCGATTTATGTAGCAGGATCGAAATATTTCTCTGTCCTGCACACTATTCATAATCCTGTCACTAACCAAGTGCTCTGCCCTCACGTTCTTGTAATTCGCATTCAATAAAGAAATTGGTCTATATGAAGCTACTTTTAATGGGTCTCCAATCTTCTTTGGAATAACTGTTATTCGTGCCCTTGAAAATGACTCTGGAAATAAACCTGTACCAGTTGCTTGTTTAAGTACATCTGGATTTACAGGATTGAACTCCATCTGTCACTTCTCTGCAAACTGGATGACCTATGACAACCTTCTACACTGTCTACAACATCTCTACCTCTGTGTCATCCCCTGACGTACCCACCCTTCCACTCCCATCATCATTCATAAATAATCACAAAGAGCAGGGGTCCCAGAGCAGATCCCTTTGGAGCGCCACTAGTCATTGTTCCATCTACTACTACCATCTGTTTTCTGCAGACAAGCCAATTCTGAATCCATACAGCCAAGCCTCCATGGATCCCATGCCTCCTGACGTTCTGAATGAGGCCACTGTGAGGACCTTGTCAAGCACCTTACTAAAATCCACGTGCAGCGCATACACACCTTTACCTTCATCTATTTCCTTTGACACCTCCTCGAAATACTCAATTTGACTCGTGAAGCAGGACCTGCTCCTCACAAAACTATCCATGAGTTTCCCCAGCATGTTTGTCCATTGCCCTCGGCCTCAGCATCTGCAGATTCCTGGCCAGCCCGTCCCTTACCCCTTCCCAGAGCTTCCGCATCCTTACAACATCAAACATTGCTGCCCAGTACAGGCCCTTTGGCCCATAAAGGCTGGAATGACCTTTGTAAACAATCCCCACAACAAACTAATCCTTACCCATGCCATACCCATAGCTATGGGTGGATAAAATATCCAATTAACTTCTTTCTGAAATAATGCATCATGAATTTGATGTTGATTCCAATTTTGAATAACTTTTCATAATTCTCGATAAGCTCCTTTAAAATTCGATCCATTATCAGAACATAATTCTTTTACTTGACCACGTCTAGGAATAAAACGCCAAAGAACATTAATAAAAGAGTCTATATCAAGCAATGACGCTGCTTCAATATGAATTGCTCTCATAGTCAAACAAGTGAAAATAACTCCATATCGTTTTTCAACACTTCGTCCTCACTTTACTTGCAAAGGACCAAAATAATCAACTTCCACGGATGTAAATGGGAATTCATCAGGTGAAACTCTGTCCTGTGGTAAATCTGCCATTTGTTGTTGTCCAGGTTTTCATTCTCTCTGTTAGTCACAAAGAGATGAAACCTCATGATTTCATTATTAATATATTTAAGCACTGATGTTCTATCAGTCCAAAACACAGGATCTGCTAACTCCATCTGTAATTCTCTTCTTAACATAGCGTCCATTTTACTCGCCATAATAGCAGCAGTCAATTCCATTCAAGGTCTGGTGACTGACTTTAATGGAGCCACTCTGGCTTTTCCCATTACAAATCCACCATCTACTTGCACTTGGTTATTTCACAGGACTCAGTAACTGACAGGATCAAAACTACCTTCACTTACATCAGAAAAATGGTGTAACTGAGCAAATGTGGCCACTCCAAAGTCTGTTGACTTCAAAACTTCCAAGTATTTGAAGACGTTCAATCTAATTTCTCCAATCTTGTGCGATGGATTCTGGATTAGTTTCATCCCATCCAAATTTTCTTCTGCACAAAACTGGTATTTGGCCGGGCTGATCATTAGGCTGAATTCGGCCAGTCGGGAGAAGAGGGTGTGCAGTTGAGACTTGTGTTATGCCCAGTCTCTGCTGGTGACAAGAATGTCATCTAGATAAATGAACACGAAATTCAAATCCCTGTCCACCTTATCCATGAGGTGCTGGAAGGTCTGGGAGGTGTTCTTGAGACTGAAAGGCATGCATAAAAATTCGAACAAGCCGAAGGGGGTGATGATGGCTGTTTTGGGGATGTCCTCGGGGTACAATGGGATTTGATGATACACGCACACCAGATCGACCTTGGAGAATACTCTCACGCCATGCAGATTGGCCATAAAGTCCTGAATGTAAGGGATGGGGTAACGGTCAGGTACTGTCGTGTCAATAAGCCATCGATAATCTCCGCAGGGGCACCAGCCATCGGAGGTTTTGGGACCAGGTGCCGCGGTGACACCCAAAGACTGTCGGAGCGACGAATGAACCCCAGTTCTTGCAGATGCGAGAACTCCTCTTTCGCTATCTGGAGCTTATCTGGCGGGTTTAACAGTATTGTACGATAAATTGTATCAGACACTGTCACACCAGGTTCACAGTTGGGAGAATATTTAACGGTGATATACATTAGACTTTGGCAGATACTGTGACACCAAGTTCTCAGTAGTGAGGTTTAACAGTAACGCACGATAAGCTGTGGTAGATACTGTGATACCAGGTACACAGTTGGAAGAAGGTTTTACGGTGATGTAATATTAACTGTGGCAGATAAAGTGACACCAGGTTCACATTGGGGAGAAGTTTATGGTGATGTACAGAAGACTGATGCAGATATGGTGACACCGCATTCACAAGGAGGAGAAGGTATATCAGTGATGTACAATAAACTGTGGAATATACTGTGACTCCCAATTTTACAGCGGGGAGAAGGCTGAACTATGATGTACGATAAATGGTGGCAAAAAGAGTGAAAAATGTGTCAACGTGGGGAGAATGTTTAACGGTGATGTACAGTCGACTTCGGCAGATACTGTGACACTGTGTTCACAGTACTGAGAAGGTTTAGGAGAGATGTATGGTAGAATAAGGCAGATTCTGTGACTCCAGGTTTACAGTGGTGAGAAGGTTTAAAAATGATGTACAATAAACTGTGGCAGATACTGTGAAACCTGGTTCACAGTGGGGAGGAGGTTAATGGTGATGTACAGGATACTACGGAGATACGTTGATTCTGGGCTCAGAGTGGGAAAAAAAGCTTTATTGGTGATGTATGGGGAACTGAGACAGTTACTGTGATACCGGGTTCATAGTGGGGAAAATGTTTAACAGAGCTGTACGATAACCTTTGGCGAATAAAGTTACACCAGCTTCATATTGGGGAGAATTTTTAATGATGATGTACACTAAACTGTGGCAGATACAGTAACACCAGGCTCACATTGAGGAGAAGGTTTACTGATGATGTACGGTAGACTGGCAGGCTCTGTAACACCGAGTTCACAGTAGTGAGAAGATATATTAGTGATGTACGATAAACTGTGGCGGATACAGTAAAACTGGTCTCACAATGGGGAGAAGGTTTAATGGTGATGTGTGGTAAACTTAGGCTGATACTTTAACACCAAGTTAACAGGGGGAGAAGGTTTAATGTTTATTAAAGGTAGACTGAGGAAGAAACTAAGAGACAGGATTCAGAGTAATGTGAAGGTTTAACAGTGATTTACTATAAACTGTGTCAGATACTGTGACAAGATGGCGCAGAGGGTAGACGTGTGGTTCCACCCTTCAATAGTTAGACAATTAAATGCTCGATTTTAAAAGTTGTAAAAGTGATTAAAAATACTATTTATAGACTTTGGAATAGTGGAGGATCGAAATGGCTGCAAATGTGAAAAAATCGAAAACTCAGTTACAGAAGAAATTACCTGACAAAAGTGTTGAAGAATTGTACTTGAGTTCAAGTTGAAGCACTGGAGTCGTCGACTGGAGTCCCCAAGCCTCAGAGGACTCCTGCCCGGCTACGTATTTTGTCAGCACCATTTGCGTTATCGCAAGATGGTGCCAGCTCAGCAATTAGTTCAGCGGTTTCGACTCGTGCACTCATGAACACAGGAGTGAGGGCGGGCCAGCTGAGCGAGGACAGGCCCGTGAGCCTGCAGCATTGCCTGGTGGTCAGGGGAGGTACAGTGTAGCTTCAGAAGACGCACCTGCGCAGTTGGTGGCCCTACCGGGCATGCGCAGTGTGTCGAGGGTCAACAAACATTTGGAGAAGGTGTGGACTGTGGGGGAGCCTGAGCGACGGTGAACTGACGAGGTCGGCACACTGTGTCGGGTGTCCAGACCCGCAGCAGCACCGGAAGAGGACCTATTGCTATGGAGGAAGAAGATGCTCAACTTCATTAGAATTTGAAGAACTGGGGACTGCGGCAAAAGAAGGTCAGCCTCAAAGGGAGGTGATGGATCCTGGACTGGATTCTGTGTTTCCAATTCTGGAAGGGATTGCTCAGCTCATGGAAGATATGTCAAATATATCAATGCAGAAGACTCATCAGATTTTTGGAAATGAAAACTAAAATGAACACTGTGTGTGAAGAAATAACTTTGATGAAGCAAGATATTAATGTAGTTAAGAGTGATATTACGAGATGGACACGATCAGTGGATACTGTGCAAGAACATTTTAAAAAGATTGAGGAGGCTTTCTTGAATGCAAGAGTCAAGTGGAGCGTAATAGAGAAAAAATGGAAATAGTGGAAGATCCTTTTGTAGATTGGGGGATTCAGAAGAAGGAATTATTGAAGAAGTTTGACTCATTAGAAAACCAAAGTCGTAGAAATAATGTTAAGATAGTAGGTCTTCCGGAAGATATGCAAGGTTCGGATCCGGTGAAGGTTTTGAAGAAATGGATCCCAGAAGTGTAGGGCAGGTAATTCATTCCAAATGGACTGGAATTAGATCGAGCGAACAGAGCATTAAGAAAGAAACCGTTTTCAGGCCAATTACCACGAGCAGTTTTGATTCGCTGTTTTAAATATCAAGACAGAGAGATGAACCTCCGATTGGTGGTGCAGAAAACACGGCAAAATCAGGCTCCACTGATGGTTCAAAATAATAGGATTTTTTAAAATGCAGATCTGAGTCAAGAAATTATCAGAAGAGACCGAGAATTTAATTCGGCCTAAGAAGTATTGAGGCGAAAGGGATATAAATTTGCTTTTCGTTATGCGGCAGTATTGAAAGATTTTTATGGGAATTTTCAATCTCAGTTTTTTGAGAATCACCACGATGCTTTAATATTTGCTAATTCATTGCCAGATGTACGAGGAAATGGGCGATCGTCACCATTGTCACCGAAGGGAAGGGTCAATGGGAATGGAAATGGGAAGATTGGAAAATATGGAAAGAATGGGAAAAAAGTTGAATTAACGCAAAGTCTTCTCGATATTGAAGATCCGGAACAATCATTGGGACTGGAATCACTGGGTTGAATGTTTTTGTTTCAGGACTTTGTGAAAGTCTGACTGGGGGTGAGTGACACTGAGTCCTTTAGTCACCTGCCACTTGTGGACTTTACCACACCCAGATTTTTAGGGGGCTACTACTCTTGAGTAGCTTGTTTTGGGATTGATGTTTCTCTTTTTTTTGGAATTTTTAAAATTGGTGGGATTCGAATACAGCAAGACTTAGAAGGGGAGCATTATTTTATAGTAGGATTCACATTTGTGAGAAGGTTTAACAGTGATATACTATGAACTGTGTCAGATACTGTGACACCATGTTCACAGAGGGAGAAGGTTTAACAGTGATGCACGGTATGTTGAGGTAGATAATTTGACACCAGGAGTAAAGTGCATCAGGTTTAACAGTGATGTACTGTAGACTGAGGCAGATACTGTGACACGAGGTTCACATGAGAATAAGGTTTAATGGTGATGTACGGTATGTTTAACGGTGATGTATGGTAGACTGAGGCAGATACAGTGACACCAGGTTCACAGTGGGGAGAAGGTTTAACAGTGATGTACGGTAAATTGAGATGGATACCGTGACACCGGGTGCACAGTGGGGAAGAGGTTTGTCAGTGTTGCACGATAGACTGAGATCAATACTGTGACACCAAGTTCACAGTAGTGAGAAGGTTTAACGGTGATGTACAGTAGACTGAGGCAGATACTGTGACACCAGGTTCACGTTGGGGAGAAGGTTTAACGGTGATATACTGTAAATTGAGATATATACCGTGACACCAGGTTCACAGGGGGGAGAAGGTTTAACAGTGGATACTGTAAATTGAGATATATACCGTGACACCAGGTTGACAGTGGGGAGAAGGTTTAACGGTGATGGATGGTACACTGAGGTAGATTCTATTACACCAGGTTCACAGGGGGGAGAAAGTTTAACGTTGATGTACGATAGACTGAGGCAGAAACTTTGAGACAGGATTCACATTCGTGAGAATGTTTAACATTGATGTACGATTAACAGTGTCAGATACTTTGACATCAGGTTCATATTGGGGAGAAGGTTTAACGTTGATGTACAGTAGAGGGAGGCAGATACTGTGACACCAGGCTAATTGTATTGTTCATTTATCTTAATTACAACATCTAATTTATATGCTCCATTTTTTTGTGGCAACTTGCAAACATTCCATAAACTTCAATTCTAATCAGATTTTGTTCATTTAAATAGGTCACCACTAAAAGCCCAAATCGTTTGGTCTCTTAAGTATGCTGCACAAAATTAAATTCTTTACCTGGGTTTGGTTCAACGTCACTTCAGTCTGCTTCATTATTTTTTCAGCCCCTCGTTTTGTGCTTTCTGCTTTGCCCAGCCGATTCGCCAAATGGGCATACAACTCTGTCTTCTCAGCTTGACCCAACGCCTCCTCTGTAAACTGAAGCAAACCAAGGAGACCAAAGTTAAAATTTTCACATTGGCATTTTCAAACACAAAAATGACGTTGTGAGTTGCAATTTCACATCAAAATCCCACTTGCTAAACTTGCAAGCAACTGAATCGCATCCAACTGCTGGAAAATTGCAAGAGAACTGCTTGGTTAAAGCAAAAATTCCACCCAGTCACCCCATTAAAGGCCTCCAAGTTAACAACAGATAGCAACCTGAAAGTTAAATACAAAGATCTGTATCAGGAATATTAACGGGCTTTAAAAAAAAATCATTTCCACTATTGAAAGAAAACTCCGCAGGGAACACCAGGCTCTTGTTGAACAATTCCTGTTGTATTCCTCAAAATGGTTTGAATCTTGATTTCAAGCAGAGTCATTTGATGAGATTGTTGGTCCAGAACAAACCCTGCCCACACACTCCCTTAAATACCTGCAAAGTCGTGGCTCAGCTCTGCTCCATGCTGAAGCTATCAAGCTTTTCTGAAGAGATAACGGACTTCAGATGCTGGTTCGTTGAGTCACAAAAACACTAATGCTTCCCTGAACAACACACCTCTATCTGAAAATCAACAAGAACCTTCCCGAGTGGGAAATATCAACAAGACATAATATCATTTCACTGTTGTGTCTGTGTCGTTGGTGAATTCCCTTTCCATTCAATCAGAATTAGAGTTTTGGGTGCCGTATTTGAGAAAAGATGTGCTGGTGTTGGAGAAGGTCAGCGATGATTTACTGGAATGATATCAGGAATGAAAGGGTGAGTGTATGAGGAACAATTGTCGACTCTTTGACTGCACTAGTTGGAGTACAGAAGGATAAGGGGGACCTCAGAGGCATTTCAAATGCTGGAAGGCTTGGACAGAGTACATATGGCAAAGATGTTTCCCATGGTAGGGGATTCTAGGAGAGGAGAGCATAATTTCAGGATAAAAGGGTGTCAATTTAAAACAAATGTGGAAAAATTGATTTTGTCAGTGGGTTGTGAAACCCACGTGAGGTCATTGGGTGTATTTAAGGCAGAGATTAACAGGTATTTGATACGTCAAGGAATCAAGGGTAATTGGGTGAGAGTTGGGCAGGGGGGCTGAGTGGAAGAATGGTGGAACAGACTCGAAGGGCTAACTTCTGCTCCTATATCTTGTGATCTATATCCTGCTGGAGACCAAGACAACCCTCCTCTTGTATTCCATTCTTAAAAAAAACATTCTGCATCGTGGTTTTATGTCACGTGAACCCATTGAATCCCATGTTACAAATAACCCATTGCAAATTCTGCATTGAGAGGACTGCAGCTTCCTCATTTTAAAAATTGTTACGGAGCAGCTCAAATGAGATTTATTGCTTCTTTATTTGAAAGGGTTAAAGTAGAATCAAATAAAATAGGAGAGGGAAAAGCAGAAGAATTTATATACAAGTGGGAATCAAAATTAATGGTTGGTGATAAAGATACACAATTGTTGAAACATTTGATTAATATATGGAATAAAATAAATGATGTAAAGTGGATGTACATCACCCAGAATGGCTTTGATTCAAAATCCTTGTATCTTTTTCAAAGGATCATCAATTTCTGGATTGCTGGTTTCGTAAGGGGATTATAAATGTTGAAGATTGTTATGAAAGGGGTTAATTAATGTCATTTGAGCAACTGAGAAATAAATATCGTATAACATCGCAATCTTTTTTGCTATTTCCAACTAAGAGCATATTTGAAGGATAAGTTAGGACCAACCATGTTGTACTGAAATGGAACTCCTTGAAAGAGGATTTGTTAAAAAAATTATTTGATGATGTCCTCTTTATTACAAGTAGGAACTTTTAAATGAGAAGTTCATAAGTTGAGACAAAGGTGGGAAATGGATCTGAATATTGTAATTGATTGGCAAATATGGGGAGATCCATATACAGACCTCAATGCAAGACATAAATTAGTTCAGTATAATTGTTTTTACATCAGTCATGTAGCAGATGTCAGCAAGGATTTTATCTGAAAGCTGCACCTGGAGTCAGGTGACTCAGGCTAATGGATTTGAAAACCTCCTCAGGAAGCTGATTTGGCAATGGAAACATAGAAACATAGAAGATAGGAGCAGGAGCAGGTCATTCGACCCTTCGAGCCTGCTCCGCCAATCAACGAGATCATGGCTGATCTTAAAGTTCAATACCCCGTCCCCGCCTTCTCTCCGTAACCTTTCATACCCTTATACTGAAGAAATATATCTCATTCCCTCTTAAATATATTTAATGAACCTGCCTCTGCTGCCCTCTGTGGCAATGAATTCCACAGATTCACCACCCTCTGGGTAAAGAAATTCCTCCTCATCTCGGTCCTAAATGGTTTGCCGATTATCCTCAAACCATGGCCCCGGGTTCTGGATTTTCCCACCATTTGAAATATCCCATCTGCATCCATTCTGTCCAGTCCTGCCAGAATTTTATATGTCTCTATGAGATCCCCTCTCAATCTTCTAAACTCCAGCGAGTACAATCACAATTTGCGCAATTTTTCCTCATAAGTCATTCCTGCCATTCCATGTATCAGCCTGGTGAATTGCCTCTGCACTCCCTCCATTGCAAGAACATCCTTGCTTAGATAAGGTGACCAAAACTGCACACAATCCTCCAGGTGTGGTCTCATCAAGGCCCTGTACAGCTGCAGTAAGGTATCCTTGTTCCTATACTCAAACCCTCTTGATATGAAGGCCACATACAATTTGCCTTTTTAGCCACCTGCTATACCTGCATGCTCACCTTCAGAGACTGGCGTACAAGTACCCCTAGGTCTCTCTGCATTTCCCCATCTCTTAATCTATTGCCATTCAAATAGTAATCTGCCCTCCGCTTTGTATTACCAAAGTGGATAACCTCACATTTATCCACATTGTAGTGCATTTGCCATGCATCTGTCCAGTCCCTCAATTTATCCAAATCACACTGGAGCTTCCTGACCCCCTCTTCCGTGCACACAACCCCTCCTAGCTTAGTGTTATCTGCAAATTTGGAGATATTACATCCAATCCCCTCATCCAGATCATTAATATAAATTGTGAACAGCTGGGGTCCCAGTACAGATCCCTGTGGCACCCCACTGGTCACCGCCTGCCACTCAGAAAACGAGACATTTATCCCAACTCTCTGTCTTCTACCTGCCAGCCAGTTCTCAATCCACATCAATACTTTTCCCCCAATCCCATGAGCTTTGATTTTGTAAGCCAGTCGTTTATGCGGGACCTTAGCGAAAGCCTTTTGGAAGTCCAGGTACACCACATCCAGTGGCTCTCCCCCATCTATTTTACCTGTCACCATCTCAAAGAATTCCAATAGATATGTAAAACACGATTTACCTTTTGTAAATCCATGTTGATTCTGTCCGATCCCTTCTCTGCTAGTCATATGCTCCGCTATTACATCCTTAATAATGGATTCCATCATTTTTGCCCATTACTGATGTAAGCCTCACCGGCCTATAATTCCCTGCTTTTTCTCTACTCCCCTTTTTAAATAGTGGGGTAACATTAGCTACCCTCCAATCCATGGGTACTGATCCTGAGTCTATCGAGTTCTGGAAAATAATTCTTAAAGCATCTGCTATCTGAATGTCCACTTCCTTAAGAACCCTAGGATGTAGATTATCAGGCCCTTGGGATTTATCTGCCTCAATCCCATTAATTTCCCCAAGACCATGTCCTTAGAGATACTGATTTATTTCAGTTCCTCTCTTGCTTATTATTAATATACCTCTTCCCACTTTTATTTTCACAAGGACACCATTGATTTTATCACAACTTCTCTGCTGCATCTGTCCTGTGACAGATTATATATTTTACATTGTATATAGAGATGTTTTTGAAAGAGATGGATTGAAGGAGTCGTTAATGTCACAAACAAACACATACACTTCACAAAACAGCTCTTATTTAAAATGCAAGAGCTTTGCTGAGAGTGAGTCATTCAGGTGCCGAGAGCCTTTGCAAAGACAAAAGAAAGAGACTGTTTTGCTAAAGAATTTCAAAAGCAGCTGTAAATGGATTATTGTTTTTAAAGCAACAGATAAATGGACTCAGAAGTTTGGGTCCAGTGCAGTCATCTGGCTGGTACCAGTTTGCTGTTCTAAGAAGGTCATGTGGTTTTGAAAGCAGAGAGGAGAGACCAAATAGGCTTTTTCTAAAAAAGAGAGAGAGAGAGAGAGAGAGAGAGAGAGAGAGAGAGATGGCAACCTGGCATCTTGTTTTGAAGACAGGTTGTGAGTTCTTAGTTCAGCCTGTTGAAAAACTTTGTTGTCCATACAAGAGGAAATGGCTGGCTAGAAATGATGTTTTACCTGAAATAAGGGAAGCAAAAGGAAATCAATGGTGACCTGCATAAGAGGTTATCATTTGGAAAACCTGATGGGTCAAGTTTCTTTGGCAAGACACCAAAGTGGCTGATCAGAGGGAATCAGTTTATGTGTGTCCAATGAGCAGGAAATCCCTCTCTGAAACCAACAAGCACCTTCCTGGAGGGTAAACATTTACTTTCAAGCACCAGAGCTTGGTGAAAATTCATAAATGTTGAATTCTGTGCACAGTATAAGAATTGATAGACACCGGTGAACTTGGAGTTGTGTCAAAGAACGTTATGCACATTAAATACACCTGCGCTTAGAATTAGAAGTTGGTAATGGAAGGCTGTTAATAGTGATAAGTTAAAGTTTGATCCTGTTTTTTTTTGTTTAAAGCAAATTAAAAGCAATGTTTGTTTGAGAATGAATGGTGTTATTGTTCAAAATCTGCCTGTGATCGAAAGTATTCTTGGACTGAATAGACATCTGGGCCAAATGGCTATTTAAGGACAATCTGTACATGATTGTACATCGTAAAGTATAATGATTACTTCTATCCACTAAAGATTGTTAAAGAGCAAGAATAGACAATACAATCACATAAAATTCCCATCCATACAGCACACGTATTAATACACAAAACAATCACACCTCCTTATCAGTCAGGAAGTGCCTACACTTCCCAAGGAGGCTGAGGAGGTCAAGGCCAACGGCTCCATCCTGAGATTTTACAGGAGCGCAGTTCAGTCTCCTGTCTGGCTGCACCATTGGATGATCTAGTTGCTGTAAAGTATCAGACAGCAATGATGCAGAGTGGTGAGGATCACTGGGGTCTCCCTTTTTCTGTAGATGACATTCACTAGGAGTGTTGTTCAAATCGGGCTCAAGGAATAGTGCAAAGACCATTTTGATCGAGTGAACAGCATCTTTAACCACGTCCATCATCAAAATCAGGACTGACAGGCTGGGGAATAGCTTCTTCCCACAGGCTGTGAGATGGATGAAAAGTATCCTGTAAGTGTGATAATCTCCCAAATATTTTTATATGTAGCAGCTACTTCAATAGAGCTACTAAAGCAACACACACACACATACCAGGTTAGTCAACACAAGACTGCTTTATTCAGTCTTTACAGGCTTCTTTTATTTCCAGCATGTCTTGGGCTCCATGGTCAAGGTGGGACATCATTATGAGTTTGCTGCAGATCCACGGGACAACAGGTTTAAATTAAGCCCTGTGAGTGTCCCACACCTTCCAGCAGGGGAAATCACAGATCAACGTGCCATTCCTCGGCACGCAGCACAACGTGCATGTGGTCAATTAAATGGATGAGTTCCCAGCTGTCTGCCTTACAATTTCATGTGCCCGCCAAAAAACCTTGCCCACTTGGCCCGCTACACAATTGCTACACCCCCCCAGAACCGTCGCCAGAAAGTAAAACACCAGCTGCATGCACCTTAGGTGGACACCCTCATCATCTGGGCTGGGGACACTGAATGGGTGAAGCGGGATCCTCATGGGCAGGGTTGTGTCTGTCCAAACTAAACAGCTGTGAATGTCCCCCAATGTCCAAAGTATACTCAAACCTATCCTTCTTCACCACGCGGAAAACGCCCTCATACGGTCGTTGTAACAGCAGTCCTGGGTCCTGTCTGCGCACAAATATAAAATCAGCGTCCAGGAGTGGTGGGGCACATTCTGTTAAGGGGATCCAAGCCAATGGGTAGGAAAAGCTTTGCTGATCACGATACCATGTCGAAGCTGCTGAAGGATGTTCAGATCAGAGTTGGTGGTAAAATGAATGTCCCATGAAACTGTAAGGATGAGACCATAAATCATCTCTGCGGACAATGCCGATATATCTTGCTTTGAAGCTGTGCGCACTCCCAAAAGAACACATGGCAACTCATCAACCTAATTGGGACAAGTGAGTCGGGCCTTAAAAGTGGACTTCACTTGCCGGTGGGAACGTGGGTGAATTGTGTTCCATGGACTGAATTAATGTGGGAAAACCAAATCTGGCCATCCAGTTGACGATGAATGCTCTGGCCCTTGTGTCAGTGTCACTGGATGGCAACGGGATGGCCTCTGGCCAGCGCGTGAAATGTTCTACAACTGTTAGAATGTATCTCATGTTTTGAGATTCTGGCAATGGTCCAAGCAGGTCCACATGCACATGTTCCGACTGCCTGCATACTGTCAGGAAATGTTGAAGAGGTGCCTTAGTGCGGCACTGAATTTTGGCAGTCAGGCAGGAGGTACTCATGCAAACTAATTACACGACGCCTTTTCTCAGTCCATGCTATACATATTTATTTGACATGAGCATGGCAGATGTTCTGATGGACGGTTGAGATAAGCTGTGTATCTGGTCAATAAGGAGTTTCCTCCAAGATGCAGGAAACATTGGTATAATGTAGCCCGAAAACATGTCACAAAGTAAGGTTGGCCACCTAGTTGTGCTGCCCCCTGCTGTATGTCCAGGTTAGTAATGGCCGTACTATGCCTGAACATCAGGGTCCATTGCCTGGACACTGGCTAATTCAAGAATATCAATGTCACACTGAATATGATATATAGTCGGTCTGGACAGAATATTCATGACGAGGTTGTTTTTACCAGATGTTATCCAAGTAGATGTAAGGGAACTCTAAATCTCTGTCCAAAGTGTCTATAACCCGCTGGCAGGTTTGAACACCATTCTTCAACTCAAGAGGCATCCTAAGACATTCAAAAAGCCCAGAAGGGGTAATAATCACCATTTTAGGAATGTCTTCCTTATGGATGGGATCTGATGGTATCTCATGACAAGATCAACCTTGGAGAAAGCACAGAAATTGTGCAGATGGGAGGAAAAATCTTGGATATGAGGGACATTAAGACAGTGGGTCTTAACCTGAGATATGGTCCGCTGGGCTTCATAAATCATAGCATAGACTAGAGTACAGCTGGAAAGCGATGCTGCAACTGTTTAAGGCATTGGTGAGGCCAGGTTTGGAGAATTGTTTTCAGTTCTGGTCTCCAAATAGAGGAATGAAATAGATAAGGTGGAGAGGGTGCAGAAAAGATTTACAAAAATGTTACGTGGCTTACAACATTTCGAGTACAGAGAAAGATTAAGGAGACATCGACTTTATTCATTGGAACGTAGATGGATGAAGGGGGTTATGATAGAGGTAATCAAAATTATGAAAGGAATAGACAGACTAGACGTGAATAGACTCTTTCCCCCTGAGGGCAGTGGTGGTTGGAACAAGAGGGCATGAGTTCAAGGTAAGGGGGAAAAACTTTAGGATGAATGTTAGAGGATGCTTCTTCACTCAGAGAGTGGTGGCAGAATGGAAGGATCTTCCAGAAGAGATCATTGCGGCAGGGTCGTTTCTGTCATTTAAGAGAAGGTTGGATGTGTACATGGATAGGAGCACATTGTAGGGATAAGGGCAGAGTGTTGGAGGGGAAAACTAGTGGAGTTGTTCATGTGAACTGGCACAGACTCGAAGGGCCAATATGGCCTGTATCCGTGCTGTAAACTGTCATATGGTTATATGTGCTGGGCTCCACGGGACAAGGTGGGACATCATTAAGAGTTTGCTGCCAGCGGGTTTGAATTAAGCCCCGTGCGTATCCCGCGCTTTCCGGCAGGAGACTCCAAAATTCGAAAAGATGAATTAACTATTTCCATGAACACTTTTACATCTATTTTTCTAAATCGACCCCATAATCTAGACAACTTTACTTAACACAAACCACATTTCTTCTCCCATTCAAAGCACTCAGTAATACACAAAGGCAGTAAAATAAAAACTCAATGCTGGAAATACTCAGCAGATCATCTCCTGGAAAAATAACTGGAGTTGAAACCTTCAGGTCGATAACCTTTCACTGGGATTCAGAAAGATGATCAAATAAACCTGATTCTCTTTGCTGAGAAAAAGAAGAGGGGAAATAACAAATTGAATACGTGGGATGAAAAGCCCGAGCAGCAGAAATGGCAGTGGTGCTGGATGTGTGGAGTCCACTCATTGATCAACACATCTGTCTGGATGGAGGGGTAAAGGATAAACAAGACAAACACAATGCCATCACTGTGAGGTTCAATACCACAGCTGCAGAGAATCTGAAATGAAGGAATGGTGAAAATACTTGTTTCTGGTTCAATGTGACAAAATATGAGCTGACAAAAGAAAACAAAATTGCTTTGCTCTGCCAGAACTCTCTAGATCAAGGGGCACAATAAAATAGTCCAGAAGCCAACATTATGAAATTGAACAGCCAAGTTATGCAAATCGACAGCAAGAGATAAAACACAGTTACATAATTCCATGAAAGTGGTGTCACAGGACGACAGGGTTCTAAAGACAGCTTTTGTCATCTTGGCCTTCATTAATTAACATATTGAAAATAAGAGTTCGGAAGTTATGGTGAGGTTGTATAAGATGTTGGTCAGGGCAAATTTGGAGTAGTGTGTGCAGTTCTGGTCACCTAGCTACAGGAAGGGTATTAGTAAGATTGAAAGAGTGCAGAGAAGATTTACTAGGAAGCTGCCAGGTCTTCAGGAGTTGAGCTACAGGGAAAGGTTGAACAGGTTGGGACTTTATTTCTTGGAGTGTCGAAAAATGAGTAAGAGATTTCTTCAAGTGGCACATGAATGGGAAAAAAGGCTGAGAAAGACTGCAGTGGACCCAATTGTGAAGGAAATATATTGCCTGAGAAAAATTGTCATTGGCCCATTTCTTCTGGAGTTATGAAACCACGCACAGAACAAGTCAATGATGTACAATTAAAACAGTGGTTTTCAAACTTTTTCTTTCCAATCACAAGTAATCCCTTACCAACAGAGCACTTCTGGCACAGGGATTAAGTGGAATATGATCTGGGGGGTGGGGGTGTGGAGGAGGAGTTTGAAAATCATTGCTCTGGATGAAAAGGTTTCTCAATCTCCATTGTAAGCAGACATCCTTTTATTCTGAGGTTGTGCCCACTGATCCTAAACTCTTCCACTACTGGCAACATCCTCTCTATCCAGCCCTTTCACTATTCATCAGATTTCAATGAGGTCCTGCCTCATCCTTCTAAACTCGGGCGAGTCCAGGCCCAGAACCATCAAATGCTCCTCAAACATTATTCCTCTCATCCCCAGGATCATTCTTGTAAACCACCTCTGGGCCATCACATCCTCTCTTAGAAATGGGGCCTAAAATTGCTCACAACACTTACGAGATCAGGACAACCAGAAGTTGGTCACAGGAGGGAAGACAGCTACAGGACTGCCTAGAGTCCATGGATTGGATGGTGTTCAAGGAGTCAGCTGAGGGGAGGGAGGGGTCGTGGCAAGAGGGCATCTATAAAAGACGTGAGAAGACACCTCTCCCTGACTGAACTGTTCAATACTTGAACTGTAGTGACTTTTTTGACTTTATCAATGTTTTGAACAGTAATTTACTACTGTAGGATTCTGGAAATGAAGAAGGGAAAAAAAGCAGTGTTGGGCATGACCAGTTGGCCCAATAATCACAGAGACAAAGACTGAGGGGAACAATAGGCTTTATTACACACAAGACTGCAGGCCCGTGTCCAAGCTAGGGAAGTGAAGGGATGGAATAGGGGGCTCAACCTTTATCGCCTGGGTCACAGGGGAGGAGTCCAGGGAGGAGTCTCGGAGAGGATGTCATCAGGAGGGTGGGCCAGCCCATGCCTGTACTGGTCAGTTCATACAATACCATTTCATTACCAGCAACTTAGAAAAAAAACCTAGGTTTTCAACCTGTGAAAAGTGCAGAAGAAGCAAGGCCGACCTTCCAGAAGGAACCTCAGGAGCAGTTAGAGATAGATCCGAATCCTCAACGTGGAACTCGGGAGAAGCTGGAAGAAACGTCTGCATCCTCTGCACCTCCAGAGTCGCAAGATGGCGCCAAGATCTTTGGCCTGGCGGCGGGCCAGGAGGAGCGTGGGCATGGAATCTGACCCGAGCCTGGCTTGACTAAGGAGATGGGGGGAGGGTGCCTGAATGCGAGCACGAGTTAGCAGGAAGGCGTCCGACAGGATGCAGCGGCCCATCTGGAGATGCTCCCCTGGTGCTACTGAGCTTCTCAGCATGGATGGATGTTCTCACATGCAGGAAATTCTGGATCAGATCCGCAGTAGGGCTGCCAGGTATGAGGTGGAGGAGGACAACTCAGAAATTCGAGCAGAAGAAGAGCAAGAATGACTACTTGCTGCAGTTGGACTCACTGAAGGAAGGCCTTAGGCTTTAAGAACATCTCCTTCTCCAATGAAAGCTGTTGTTTAACCACAGACACCTTCCCCAGTCTTCAAGGCCCCTGCAACAGGGATGGAAGTCAACTTCATGTCTACAGACTGATCCAACCAAATGAAAAGATGATGTCTTCTATGACCTAAAATTTTGAAACTTTAAATGATCAATTGGCTGGTATGAAGGAAATAATGGCTGGTATGTGTGAAGAAATTACATTTATTCAAGTTGATATTAATAAGAGTTTAACAGCAGTGGACACTGGACAAGATCAATTTAAGAAGATAGAAGACGTTTTTATTGACTGTAAGGACCGTGTGGACCATTATGCGGAGAGAATGGATCATATTGAGGATTTGTTTACTGGCTGAGATTTGTTAAAAAAACATTGATTCTTTGGAAAATCAAAGTTGACGTAATAATATTAAGATAGTTGGTCTGCCGGAAGATATTGATGGTTCAGATCCTGTAAAATTATTTTTGGAAATGGATTCCAGAGATGTTGGGAGACGAGTCTTTTTAGATAGGGCTCATAGGGTGTGAAGGAGAAACCCTTTTCTGGGTCAAATGCCAAGAGCGGTTCTTTTAAGATGTTTACAATATCAGGATAGAGAAATGATTTTGCGGCTTGCGGTTCAGAAAGCTCGCCTTGATCAAAGCCCTACGATGGTTCAAGGCAAAATGGTTATATTTTATGCTGATTTAAGTCAGGAGATTATTAAGTGATGGAAAGAGTTTAATCTGGTCAAAGCAGTGCTGTGGAAGAAAGGGTATAAGTTTACTTTTAGGTATCCAATGGTATTTAAGGTGATTTATGAGCCAGATCAGTCTCAATGTTTTGAGAGTCCTTATGGTGCATTATCTTTTGCAAATTCCTTCCCAGATTTGAAGGAATCGATGGGGAAAATGTCTGAGGTTAAGATTGGGAAGGGAACGGGAAAAAGAAGTTGGAATCAGAATTGGTGAGTGATGTTGAAGATGAAGCTCAAACTCAATGTGGGTGTTATCACTGGGATGACTGATGGGTTTTAATGTTCAGTTGGGGGGTGGTGGTTAACTCTGCTACTTCTTAAGGCATCTGCCACTTCTGGCATTAACTGCACCTGGTCCACAGAGGGGGGGGTCCAACTCTTGGGCTCATAGGTTTTTACAGGATTTTCTTCTTGTTTGAAAGGGGGGTTTGGGATTTTTTTATATATTTATAATTGTAATTGCTGTGTGAAGTGTCAATCTGAGGAGGAAATTAAGTTATGGCTCATTTAAGTGTTGTAACCTTTAATGTTAAAGGACTTAATTATTCGATTGAAAGGAAGGGAATATTGGCATATATAAAGAAAATGAAGGTTGATGTTGCTTTTTTGCAAGAAACTCATTTGTCTGAGAAAGAACATATGAAATTGATGAGAGATTGGGTCAGACATGTTTTTCATCTCCATTTAATTCGAAAGCTCGAGGTGTTGCTACTTTGGTTCATAAGAAGATACCGTTTCAGTTGGAATCATTCTCTGCCACATTGGGTCGAGAGCTGTTGGTGAATTGTAACATTTTTGCTGAAGCATGGACTTCGATGAATGTTTATCCACCCAATGAAGATGATGAAGACGTTATTTCTGAAACTTTTTTGAATCTGGGTCAAGGTCATGAAAATATTTTGGTTGGTGGGGATTTTAATTGAGTGTTGGATAAATTTCCAAAAACTGTACAAAGAACCAAAATGGCTAAATGGATGTTAGACTCAATTAAAGATTTGAATTTGGTGGAAATCTGGAGGAAGTTAATTCTGACAGAAAAAGAATTTTCTTTTTATTCACCCAGACATGATTCTTTTTTGAGAATCGACTTTTGCTTCATGTCAGCACAATTACAAGGTAGATTTATACATGCAGAGTATAAGAGTAGGAATTGTCTGATCATTCCTCATTGTTAAGTAGAAGTACACAATTCTTTATCCGGATATCTAAAATCCAGAAAGCTCCAAACACCAGCAAGTAGGTAGAGAGACGGCAGCACAAGTCAGGTGGTGGAAAAATGGCAGCATGACTGGAAGGGGGTGGGGGTGGATAAAGCAGCACGATTCGGGTGGGCTTAAATCTGGCTTTCCAAAATCAAGAAAAATTTGAAATTCGGAACACAGTGACCCCCCCCCCCCCCACCCCAAAGAGTTCTGGAGAAAGGATTGTGCAAATGTTCTGGTTTGCATAATGTAGAGACTCTTATCGGTGAAGATTTAATGGGATGTTATTGAAGTAACTAAAGTTTCTAAGTTAAATCAAAGACCATATTCAGTCTCATTTGCAAATTAATACATATTTAGTACAAAGTAAATTTGTTTTGTGGGATGCTTTAAAACCTTATTTAAAAGGTCTGATAATCAATTATTCTGCAAGAATTAAGACGCAGCATTTGGCAGAGAGGCAAAATTTGGAGAAGGAAATAACAATGTTAGAAAAAGAATTCCAACGAAATTCGACTGTGGATAAAAATAATTTTTTGATTCAGTTGAAAATTTTATAATATAATACAAACATATTAAAATGAAAAATTAATATAATGATCTAAATAGCGTTACTATGAGTAAGGAGAATGAGTGCACAAGGTTTTCGCTCGGCAATTAAAGACTGACCAGGCATCAAGGACAATAAGTGCAATAAGAAATAATACAGGACTCACTTTTGAACCTCAGGAAATGAATGATGAATTTCACTCATTTTACCAGAATTAATATTCTTTTGATTTAAGTCAGGATGAGGAACATGTTGAGTCTTTTTTAGGTAGTTTGGAGTTATTGGTTTTGGACGATAAAGATAGGACAGACTTGGAAGTTCCTTTCTATGATTTAGAAATTAAAGAACCTATATTGAACATCACCTGGAGAAAATAGGTTTACTGGAGGGTTTTTATAATGAATTTAATGAAGTCTTATCTACTGCTTTGACGGATGTTCTTAAACAAGCTACAGAAGAGCAAAATCATTTCCAGAATTCTTTTCTAGAGCTCGACATAGTTATTGCAAAAAAGAAAGAGCCCCATTGAAAGTTGCATCATATCGACCAATATCTATATAAAATGTAGTTTATAAGATAGTAGCTAAGGTATTTGCTAATAGACTTGTGAAGTATTTATCACATTTAATCCATGTTGATCAAGCAGGTTTCATTAAGAATAGATTTTCTTCTGAAAATATTGTTAGACTGTTGATGTTGATTAATGTGTCAAGACATTGCTTGAATCAATCGATGATAATGGCATTAGATGCAGAAAAAGCCTTTGATCGAGTTGAAAGGTACTTTTTATTTAAAGTACTTGAAGATTTAAGTTTGGACCTTTTTTACCTGGTTGAGTTAAAGCCTTGTATAAAAATCCCTTGGCGAGAATGGTGACAAATGGACAAATTTCAGATACCTTCAATTTAACACGCTTCACTCAGCAAGGTTTTCCTTTGTCACCATTGGTGATAGAACCACTAGCCCAAGCTATAAGACAAAATGATAAAATTAGTGGGATTAAAATAAAGGAAAAGAATATAAGGCTCCTTTGTACCAATGTATTTAACAAATCCTCAGTAATCGTTATGACATCTGCAAACCTGTTTGGTACAATATGGAGAAATGTCTGGTTATAAGGTTAATCGGGTTAAGAGGAACATATTACCAATTACAGAGGAAGATTATACTGCTTGTAAACAGATTACACAGCTTAGATGGACTAAGAAAATTAAATATTTAGGGGTAATGGTTGATGTGGATTATCAACATTTGTGTAAGTTGAACTATATATCTCTATTGATAAAATTAAAGCTGATTTAATTAAATGGAAAGATCTTCCTTTGACATGAATGGCACATGTGAATTGTATTAAAAATGAATATTTTTCCTTGAATTCAATATCTTTTTCAATCAATTCCATGTTCACTTTCAAACATATTTTTTAAAGAGTTATGCAGCAATCAGAATATTTTTATAGAAACATTCATTGGCTAGAGTATTGTTGCAAAAATTGACATGGCAATATGAATTAGGGACGACAATGGCCTCATTTTCAGAATTATTCATTAAATTATTAGTTAATTATCAGTTAAAATTTATTAATATGATGTTTGATGTTAATCAACCTCCACACTGGGCTAAAGTGTTATTAGCACAGATTTCTCATTCTATTATACATCAATGTATATTTAGATGGACTCCTCGTCTTTTGCATTGTTATAATGTACCAGTATTATGACATTTATGTGATACTTGGTATAAAATAAATCTGGGAATAGGAACTGGAGATAAGGTTTCATTACAAATTCCATGATATCAGGATAAATACATATCCTTCTCGATGAATAATCTCAGTATTTAAAGATTTGCCAGATGAAAGGTATTCAAGTGTTAGCAGATTGTTTTGAAGACGGGATATTTTTTTCTTATGTTAGGCTTCGGGAAAAAATTGAGGTCTTGTTAAATTCTTTGCTTTCATATTTTCAAGTACATGCTCCAGTAGTGAAGAATTTTGGGCGGGAATCGAACATGCCAAAGTTAACTAAATTTAAAAATTTAATTGTAAATGGGGCAGAAAGGGATTTATTTCAGAAATGTATTCTTTGTTGCAAGAGAAAATGGCTAAACTGGATTGAGATAAATCAAAGCTTAAATGGGAGAAAGATTTATCCTTAGAATTGTCCCAAAAAGGATGGACTACTCTGTGTGAAGATAGTGTGACTACATTTGGTGAACTTCAATTTTCTCCATCAGTTGAATTAAACACCAGAAAAGTTAAAAAGATATGGATTTAGTCATTCAGATTTATGTATTCATTGTGGGACTCAAATTGGTACTTTTTTTTCCAATTCTGTGTGGTTGTGTGATAAAGTAAATCTTTTTGGATAAAAATTAAAGAGATTAAGGCGGATTTATTAGAGACGACTTTAATGTGAGATCCACTGCTTTTTTTAAATGGGGTATATTACAACTTTAACAATGGGTTTAAGAATGGATAAATCTCAAATTGAGTTTATTCGGTTCACATTAGCATTGGTTGGGGAATGTATTGCGACTACGTGGAAAAATCTTGTGGATTTAAATATGAATCGTTGGCAAAATGAAAGCTTGTATTTGTTTGGAAAAGATAATTTACGTGATAATTATTTTTTTTATGTGAAGATGTGGTCTAAAATGTACAGTCTTTTGCCTCTCTTCCTTCTTAAAGAGTGGAGTAACATTTACAATTTTCCAGTCCAGACTTGGCAGACAAGGATAGATGGACTTTAAACATGAACATGGTGAGTAATTAGTGAAGCTATTCATTCAGATATACTCCTCACAACTAGGTAATTCCAAAACACCCAAGTTATAGGGTTCCACATGAGAGACAAGGCCAATAGCCGCAGAGATCAAGACAAAGCTGAATCATACACACCATTACTACCAAGATTTACATTAGTGACATATCAGAGTCAATGCGATACTTTAAGATTCGTTACAGCACAGTAACAGACCCTTTAGGCCCACAAGCCTGTGCCTCCCAATTCACCTTCAACACCCCCATACTTTTTGAACAGTGGGAAAAATCTGGAGCCCCCTCCCCCACCCCGGGGAAAACCTAAGCACACACAGGGAGAACATAGAAACGACTCAAAGAGAGAGCAGGATTTGAACCCCATCCCTATCAATGGCAGCGCAACAGAGTTGCGATTGTGCCATCCACTGTCGAACTACGTTGGACAGGAAGAAACTCAAATCAAGGAAGTCAATAAATGGAGAGCATCAATATTTCGTGGATTGGTACGGATTAGTCCAGATTTTGAGAAAAGATGGATGGACAGTACTTTGCAGCAACATAATGACAGACAGTACAAAAGAAGCCACAGCGAGCTTGCATGGGAGCCAGGAAGGGAAAGTAGCCACTTTATTGAAATGGAGGCAAGAGAATGGTCTCAGGAGCAAGAACCCATGTGAGAGAAATTCCGGTTCATGAGCAAGTCACTAAAACCCAATGATGCCTTCCAAAGTGCATTCCGATTTGGGAATACAAAGCATTCATCTAGACTTATTTCTCCAGTTTGGGCATTTTAGATCATTAATATTCCCCAGTATTCTTCAACATCTGATGATGAGGTGTTACATGTGTTGTTTTGAGGTGTAACAATGCAGCTCGTATTTGCACAGCAGATACAATAAGGGATCCACCCTTCTCCCTCTCCTTCATAGTGTCTATTTAAGACAAACATTTTTCTCTCAATTTGCCCATAATTTGCAAAGAAATGATGATGAGATCACGAGATGTAGCAGTAGAACTTCATTCATCTTTTGATTTGATCGTCTAAACAAGTTTTTAAAAAATTACAGAGCAGTGAGTGTCTGGGATGCATTGCTGGGGTGGAGGTGGGGGCTGGAGCAATAAGGACATTCAAAACACTCTAAGATACATGGATGGAAAAATAATAGAGGGTAATGAGTGTGAGGTAGGGAAGGGTTAGATTTGTAATGGCACTGATATACCATCGTTTACAAACAATTAAAGAATACCCTCACTCGTTTCTTCCAGAAGACAATGCAGTCGAACTTCTTTATCCAAATCAGACACAACATTGCATTCTATAACTCCCCAAACACCACCCAGCCAAACCCCTTTAACCTTCTCATTGGCTCAGTGCCACATGGTAATCCTGACCCTCTCTCTCTACTCCTCCTGCATCTGAGATCCATCACCCATATACTGATATTTATCACACCTGGACACATGGGCTAATCCTCCAGCGTGATGCTTCAATTACATTAATCAGTGGAAACTGGCACCATTCCCAAAGCAGGCATATGCATCACCGTGATAGCCCCCTCCCCCCCCCCCCACCTCCAGCCTCCGATCCATGCAAGGAGGCGACTGAATGGAACTGTCCCCAGTGTAACGGTCTGGAGGGTTGAAAGTTCACCCTGATCTCGTATGATACTAGAAGACAGGCGATGCAGGAGTACGACTGGTCCTTTCGCTCTGGCCCTGATGCAGAATGTGGACATTCGAAATACACTGGCTTCAACCTGTTGATGGAAACAGTGTTACCTTTTCCATTCCTGTCAATCACAAAACACTATGGATGGTGTCATAAGACCTGGAAAGAACCATTGTTAATGGGCTAAAGTGGTTTACGAACAACATCATGTCAAAGAAACACACGAGAACACTGTTGTCAATCATTTGGCACATCCACTGGAGATGATGCTGCCACATAGGAGAACATCAGAGTAATCTCATTTTCTCGAAGACAGTCAAGATAACTGACCTATTCATGGAGCACTGTGCCTGGACTCAGATTCACAAACCACCTGGCAAGGTCAGCATACAGCCATAGACTAGCTCTACCACTAAACATCCATGATCTGCCCTAAGAGCTGTAGTTACGCAAAGGAGAACCATGGGTAAACGTTCACTCCATGTCGATGATTTGCCACCTGCTGTCAATGGTGCTTTCGATCGTCAATGAAAATGCTCAAAGAAGCTGTTGGCCTGAAATGCTTCGCCATAATTCAGGTAGTGCCTAGAGGATCAGTGAGAGTGCGGACCAATGCTGACTTGAACTGAGATCCTTGATCTGTTGTAATAGTGCCCAGACACCAAAAGATGGAATCCAATGATCCACAAAAGTCCAAGCAATTGTCTCTGCAGAGATGCCGATGATAGGAATTTCATCCTTCCACCTGGTAGTCCTGTCCTCAACTGTGAGCAGATAACTACATTGCTGAGATGCCGGAAGTGGACCTTCCAAGTCACAAGGTGCACGTGCTGGAAATAGGAATCTAAAACAACAAAATCCCCCAGCTTGAATTTCATGTGCCTGGAGACTTTAGGGCGTTGACCCAGCAAACAAGTCCTTGCCCACATTCCAACATTCTGTTTAACATGAAGCCAGGTAAGATGTTCTTTAACCAGTTTGATTGATGCTCTTCTACCAGGAAGAGATAGATTGTGAAGAGAAAATCTCCTGCCTCATAGCCGCCCACACAAACAGCCTTGTCCTTCCTGTTGGGGGAAAAAAAAAATCAGACCAACTTTTCAGCCGATTCATCCAGGGTCACATCTTGAAGATGGAGACCAGAGTTGATCTGGTTACACTGGATTAAATCGGGATCAGTGCACCGTGCATGAGCCATGGCATTGAAATTGATGTCAGTAGTTGTATGTAATGTCGCACCTGGATTGGGCACCAACCACAGCATTCGCTTTCTCTCAGATGTCATGTGTGTCCGATGAAAATTGAAGGATGAAGTGCAAGTGCCAAATCTCCCTTGGCAAGTAGAGATACAGTATGCATAGAGGCTTGTGGTCTGTACAAATGGTCAAAGGATGACCTTCCAGTAAAAAAGCTGAAATATTGGATTGGAAATTGGGATTCATGAGGGAATTACAAAGAAACATATCCAAATTGTATCTTCAACTTCAAGAGGAATCTCCAAACCCAGACTTGAATAAATCAAAAGAAAGATGGGAATTGGATTTGGGAACTGAAATTGACCCTTTTTGCTGGTCTGACATTTGTTGGGACAGTAATTAATGTTTTTGATAGATTAGTTAATTATAACTTATTCATCAATTATATTTAATGCCACAGCAATTAATTTATTCCTAATTTTTCAAATTCATGTTTTAGATCTGAATCCCATCTTAAAATTGATTGTGGGGAAATGCAAAATTGTATTCCCTTAGCAAATGTGACTTATAATATTAGAACTGGGTATGATACATGCATCAAAATATGGAATCCATATTTAGATATGGGTTTTGATATCTAATGTTTTCACTTCTCCACCCCACCACCACTTTTCTTTAATCTTAATGGTTGAACCTTATCATGTTGGTTTAATTCTATTATTTTATTAATATCCTGCCTTTCCTTTTGGGAGGGAATAGTTATCACAGTAGCTTTGCACCTAGATCTGTATTTTTTATCTTTTATACTTTTTTCTCTTCTCACTTTTATGTACAGTACAACATTTATTATTTTATTCTATTTTGATAATTGTAAGTATCATTTGGATACGATTCTATTATTATATTGAACTGTATACAAAACTATAAATATATTTTTTTTAAAACTGAAATGTTTCACTGCGAGATAGATAGCTAAGAGTTCTTGCCCAAATGTACTATATTTTTCTGAGCTGGTGACCACTTGGCTGGAACAAAAAATGCCAAAGTTTCCAATTGCCCAATTGCCCACTTGGAACACTGGTCCCACAGCACTGACTGATGCATCTGTGCTAAGAGAGCAATGCCTTGGGCATTTGATGTACAACCTTAGTGGCATTTGTAAGAACAGTGTTCACATCATGGAAAGCACACACGGCATCGTCTTTCAAAGTTAAGGTCTTTTTTAAACAGACATCAGATCCTTTGAGTCATTCAGCAAGAGGTAATAGAGATTCTGTGGCATTCACCAGGGAACAGCAATAAAAATTCCTCATACCTAAAAATCATCACAACTGGCCAACCTTAACGGAGGGAGGAAATTCTCAAAATTCACGCACTTCTCATTCATCAGGCAAAATACCATGTTGCATAACTCTACGTCCCAAAAATACAAGATCAGAAACTCCAGAAACACTTTCCTGGGATTGATCACGATGCCACATTCCTCGCCTCGGAAACAATGAGATAAGGTGGCTCTTGTGCTCCTTTTCATCCACACTTACAACCAGAATCTCCTCGATCAACATAAGCACCAAACAAACCCAAGGCCAGTGAGTTCGTGGTCCATGAACCACTGGAATGTCTGAGCTGCATTCCATAGACCGAATGGTATTCTCAGAAACTCAAACATGCCGAATGGGAGCATCACTGCTGTCTTTGTGACATCCGGAGACTCAAATGGAATCTAATAGTAAGCACGTTCTAGATCTATTTTAGCAAATGCATATTTGCCGTGGAGGTTTGCTGAGAAGTCTTGTAAATTTGGAATATTGTTTCAGTCAGGTACGGTGGAATTGTTCAGGGGACGATCATCTCTGCAAGGCCGCCAATCCCGAGTATTTTTCAGAACCATATGCAACCGTGAAGCCCAGTAGCTGTCAGATCTGTGGACTACGCCCAACTCTTGCCAATCCAATCTTGCGATTTTAAGATAATCTGAGGGTATTACGAGCCTGCGTCTCAGACCTTGCCTTTATATGGTGGCTTATTGCATGTCTGTACACCGGTATGATGGGGTCACGAGGCGAGGAAAACACTTGAGCAAGGCTTGGAAAGGGCAGGAATCAGGTTGAAGGCTTGTCAGGCAGCAGATGGCATTGGAAGGACAACAAATGCAGCTCACTTGCATTCAAGAGCTGCAGACCACACAACAACGTTTTTCCAAATACATCACGGAAAAATGTGACCAGAAATCCACTCCCAAAATGGAATTTGCCGCATTTACAACTGAAAAACCACCCAAAAAGATTGCAAGACAGAAATGAAGCACGAGTAACCTGTGGCCATGTTTGAAAAAGAAAATCATTTGTAGCTGAAAGAACACATGACATATTAGAAAGACTATGTTCCTCAGAGATTGGAGGGACCGGCACCAACCCAAAGTGACAGATAATTTTGGAGTTTTACATAGAGATGGCAAACAAATAACCTACTCCAACAATTGCCTCAAATTGTTTCCATTTTTCTCAGTTGCCTTCGATAATCTCTCTCAAATGAGAACAAGATCCCAAGACAAAAGAACAGAACCAGGCCACCAGGCCCATTGAATCTGCTCCGTAAATACACACTGAGCTACTCTACACTCCTTCCAATTTCCAGCCTTTTCCGCATATCCCTTCATGCCCTCACTAACGAGATACTTGTCTATTTCTTGTTTAAATACTCCCAGTGATCTGGCATCCACTGCTGTATGAGGCAATAAGTTCCACAGCTCCATGACACTCTGGCGAAAGAAGTTCTTCCCAATCTCTGTTTTGGATGGATAACCTCTAATTTTCTTGTCCTTGACTCACCCACCAAGGGAAACATCTTACCCGCATCCACCTTTCAATATACAAAATGTCTCCATGAGCTTTCTTCTTTAATTTCCGATACCCCAATGAATACAATCCAAGAGCTGTCAAACACTCCTCGTACATTATATTTTGTATTCTGGGAATCATCCTCGTCATTCTCCTCTGCACCCTCTCCAACAACATCACATCCTTTCTCAGATAGGGGGCCCAAAACTGCACCCAGGACTCAAAAGGAGGGCTCACCAGTGCCCCATAGAGCCTCATTAACATCTCTTTTCCCTTGTACACTATTCATCTTGAAATGAATGCCAACATAGCATTCGCTTTCTTCATTACCAATTTCACCTGCTCATTAACTTTTAGGTTTCCTTGCACAAGGACACCCAGGTCCCTTTGCACATCCAAGGTCTGAATTTTCTTCCCATCCAAATAGTATGCTTCCTGTTTATTTCCACTGCCAAAATGTACAACTGAACATTTCTCGGTGTTAATACTCATCTGCAATCATTTTGCCCAGTTTCCTAATCTGTCTATATCGTTATGCAACTTTACGGTTTTTACACTTCCTACTCTGTCCCCTATCTTGGTGACCTCCGCAAATTTGGCAACAAAATCATTTAAACCACAATCCAAATCTTTAATTTCTTTTTGCTTGGAATATATCTATCCTGCATTCTTTTTATTACTGCCACATGCCATTCCAGAATCGATCATCACTGAACCTGAACATGTTTATTGTGATAAACATCTTCTAATAAATGTTCTGGGTTTAATTTTTAAAAATGTTGTTGTGGTTCCTCTTCATCACCTCTTTGGAAGCTGAATTCACAAAATTTTCCAAATATTTTTTCAGCAATAATTCTGTGGTACAGAGGATTACTCATCTTTCCTAGAGGTTAAAAATTGCATTTTGATTTTGTTGTCTCAACTGAACATTGTACAAAGTGAAGGCTGATTAAAATGCATTCAGTAATGATGGCCTTCAAATTTTGGAAGATTGAGAGGGGATCTCATAGAGACATATAAAATTCTGGCAGGACTGGACAGAATGAATGCAGATGGGATGTTTCAAATGATGGGAAAATCCAGAACCTGGGACCATGGTTTGAGGATAATAGGCAAACCATTTAGGACCGAGATGGGGAAGAATTTCTTTACCCAGAGGGTGGTGAATCTGTAGAATTCATTGCCACAGAGGGCAGTAGAGGCAGGTTCATTAAATATATTTAAGAGGGAATTAGATATATTTCTTCAGTATAAGGGTATTAAAGGTTACGGAGAGAAGGCGGGGACGGGGTACTGAACTTTAAGATCAGCCATGATCTCGTTGAATGGCGGAGCAAGCTCGAAGGATCGAATGACCTACACCTTCTCCAATCTTCTATGTTTCTATGATAAACTGCTGTTTCTACAGGGAATTAACTCATGGAAATGTTCTAAATACATTCATTGGAGATAGACCTCTGTGAAAAGTTTACTGCCCATCGGCAACAATCCTTGAAAAGAGATGAATCATCACCCAACAGAGCAGCCCAGGAATAGGCCATTTGGTGAACAATATCTGTGGTGACCATGATGCTCATTTAAATTAATCCCATTTGTCAGCACATGGTCCATACATATCACCCATTCCTTCTTGTTCATGTGCCCAACTAAATGCCTCTTAAATCATGGCGATTTCACCACTATCCTGGCAGTGTGGGCCAGACCCCCACCGCACTGTGCAAAAACCTGCCTCGCTTCTCTCCTTTTCCCCTTCTCATGTTCAATATAGGCATCGTAGTATTTTTAGATCTCCCACGGGGGCAGGAGAAGAAGAAATCTACCTTCTCCAGGACTATAATAATTGGATAAATTTCAACCAGGCTATCACTCAGCTTCCAATGCTCCAGAGAAAACTATGCAAATCTGTCCAATCACTCCTCAGAGCCAATGCTCTATCCCAAGCAACCCCCTGATAAACTCCTTTTGTCATGCAGCAACTAGAATTGCAGAAAACACTCAAAATGTGGCCTAACCACATTTATACTTAATGCCCTGCTCAATGAAGAATACTTTCTTTAACACCCTACACTTGTGTTGCCACTTTCAAGGAGCTCGCGCTTGCACCCCAAGATCCCTCATTGCAACACTACTACAAGTCCTCTCAAAGAGCAAGACACTTGTACCGATTAAACTCCATCTGCAATTTCTCTGCCCACATTTATGTCATCTGGTTTGGAAGGGAAAATACGAGGGGAACTGGGTGAATCAACAAGAGAGAGAGAAAAATATGGGGGGGGTGTGGTCAGGTTATATGAACTTGGAAAATTCCATATTCATACCATCAATTCACAAATGCAATAAGAGATGGTTCCTCTGTATTTGACCTCACCCAGACAATGGAGGAGGCAGAAGACAAAGGTCAGAGTGGGAATGGAATGGAATTCAAAACAGCTTGTGACCATGAGCCAAGATGGCCATTGTGATCCAAGTGGAGGCGCTCAGCCAATCTGTCATTTACTCTGGATTGGGTTTCCTGCCACAGAATGCAAGGACATGGTTGGAGGAGGTGATTGTGAAACATTACCCTGCATGAGAATCCCTGGATGGTGGTAACTGATGTAGATTGCAGGAGAAAATGCCCGAGGACTGGGAGGAATTAGGAATCTGTAATTATTTGAAAGATCTTACTGTAAGATTCATCACCAGTGAGTAGAAAAGCAGCTTCACTCTATTCTCCCTCTCAGAAAGATTTAGTTAATAAACAAAACAATCAACAGACTTTGAAAATACCCACTGTAAAAGACTCAAAATTCAATTCTAGATTCACTTCTGGTGGAAGTATGAGAGCCAGTGGCTTGCTTAATCAGATTAGCCTTATTCTCAGTTTCCATTTTGACTTTCACACCATCAAATGCAAGCCTGGTTTTTGATCCCCAAGTATTTTTTATCCTTACCCACTTTGCAACCACACCTAGCTGAAATTGGAACAAAAAACAGCTAATTTTAACATGTATAAATCATATACAAAATAATTTACCCACATTTTCACATCACTGTAGCCACTGAGTGATAACTTGTGCCCATCAGGAAACTTCACCAGCCACTAAAGGGTGCTATTTACCTTGGTGTTAATGACTCTGTTCCAGTGTTACTTTCAGACATAATGACATATTCAACATATTCAATATTTCTTTTCTTACTGACCAGAACTATCAGGCATTGTGTAAAAAAGAGGAAAGCTCAAGTCAACCAGGGGATACAAACTCCTGACTGCAATGTTGCTGTGCACATTTGCTACATTATTGAAGTCTCACAGAGCTTACAACAGATATTCAAAGTCAAGCAATAACAGAAATAACAGAATATTACAGCACGGTACAAGCCCTTTGGCCCACGACGTTGTGCTGATCTAGATATTTCTAACAAAAAAAAACCCTTTAGCGGCTACTGCGGTAGATGCTACTAAATAAAGGCAAACACATACAAAGGTACTCATCTCAAGACTGGTTTATTGCAGACATACACAGACCTTTTATTCCCTGCCTATCAATGAGAATATTAGTGAACACCTTCCGGTCCACAGGACCAGCAGGTTAAAGCTACGAGCCATTAGTGCCCCGTGCCTTTAGGCAGGGGCTTCATCTGATCCACTCACTGTACTTTGGTACCTAGCACTGTTAGCCCGCGACGTGTCAGGTAAGTCTGTGAACTGATGGTGGTATTTTGTAATATCGCGCTGTGCATCCGCTACAACCCTGTTTTTCTTTCACCCATATATGCCTGTCTAAGAGTCTCTTAAATGCTCCTTACGTGATATTGTAATGGATAAATATATTTGAAGAATTTGGTAATATTTGGGATTTTGGTAAGATTTAGAGTAGGTTACATACATTTTAAAACAGATCTTATTTGAAAGACTGAAGAAATATTGAAGATCTCTGGAGAATGTTATTCACATTCACAAGTAGGTGTTACTCAAACTGATGTCATCAAATGAATGACCATTGTTTGGAAATGGAGCTAGGATGGCTACAAGTACCTTTCTGCAGGATGCTTCCAGGAAAGTCACTTCTCGGTTTTGTTTATCTCACACTAGGTTAAGCAGAAGAAAGAACTCCTCTTGTTTGGAATAAGAGGAATGGAACTCTGTAGTAGCTTGCAGAAAGAAGTTACCATCTGGAAAACCCTAACGGGGAAAGGTTCATCAGTGAGACACTGAGGTGAATAATGGTGGTACCTCAGTTGTGGAAATCCTGGAACAACAAATCTCTCTCTAAAAACCCTACAAGAACTATCCTGAGCGGTAAACATTTACATTTACCTTTTGATCACCAAATCCTGGTGAAATTTATACACATTCCATTCTGTGCACAGCAGAATTGCCTGCATCCAGAGAACTTGGAAGAAGGAGAAGTGAGATTGAACTGTGAACGAAATAACTTTTCTTAAATTTAAACACATTACAAACATGTGCACTTAGAATTAAAAGGGGGTAAATTTGGGTTTGTTAAGTATAGAGTTAAGTTAAAGTTTTGATTCTATTTTCATGATTAAATTTGATTAAAAATAACTTCTGTTTTAAAAACCACTTGTCTTGGTGAATGTCTCTTGCTGCTGGGTTTTGGGATCCTTTGGGCTCTTAACAATATCTGCTTGGATAATGACATTGGGCCTGTTCAAAGTAGCAAATGGCTTATACCAGCAGGAGTTTCTATTTGATAAAAAAATATTTTTATAGGTGGCTGGCGTTTCCTAAAAATTAATACTTTCTCCCTCCCTAAACCACATTCAGCCCCGTGACATCTTTCTACGTTGCATTACTGGGACCACCAAGGACCTGACCCATTTCCCATCTCTCCTTGCAATGCCAATATGGCAGCTGCCATTAAGAACTGACAAATCACATTTTAATTCAGCAAGCAAGATGAAGGTTATCCTGACATCCTGCTTAAAAGGAAGGGTCAACAAACCTTCCTAATTTTGTCACTTCATTTTTATTTTGATTCCCATGGGGCATTAGCAAAAACTGTCCTATCCATTGGCTCACCAAATTATGAGTAAAATCATGATCCCTGTTCCTGAAAACCATAACTTTCAATGTTACACAGATAATCAAGGAAGAATTCTGTAATAAAAGTGAATAAAACATTGAAAGAATTTCCCCCTTATCAACGCTGAGATAGTAGCCACCAGGCGACCAGGCAAGCAAAAAAGGCCAAATCACTGCAACACTTGGAGAGTCCAAGATGACACAGAGTCCTCTTTACCACTGAGAAGGAGCCTGGGCCTAGCACCATGTGTGGCCTGAGATGCGCTTGACTTCCGAGTAGCGACCAGCCAGCTGGAGAGTGATGCCACAATGCAATGACGTCACTGCTGGAAGTCAGGGGGTACATCACCAGAAGTAGGTGGGCCAGTGAGCACATGTGGGGAATTTAAACCAGTAAAGCCAGTCTTTGTTTTACACTCACCTTGTGGGGACGTCTCTTTATTTGGTAGCACTGCCGCAGCGGACGCTACAAATCGATAACTTCTTACTTGCTGCAACCAAACAGGTCTGCAAGATACACCAACCGAAATAGAAAACATGACCAGAAATCCCAGAGATCATAAATTCAAAAGGATTGGTGAAATATTTACTCTGTATTGTTAACACCAAAGTCCCTATATTTTTCAAGGCATTCGGACATAACTGAGAAACATGACATTTTAAACACATGGTACGTCAGGATCATAATGGTTGTAGCATTATTGTTCAAGTGACACAACTTTAAAAAATAACATCTAACTTTATGAAGAATGTGATGCTAAAACAGGAACAACGGATGGAATCAGACACATTTTATGAGCATTGGGAAGCAAATAAAAATGGATTGGTTTTCCATCCCTTCCTAAGTGACCCAATGACCCCGACAGGTCCTCCCCGACTTGCAACCGGAGTGGAGTTCAAAGGTCCCACAATGATCGCGTCGGGGGAGGGTGGGTCCACGATGGTCGCGTCGAGGTTTTGACCCCGTGCGAGGAGCCCTGAAGTCTTAGAGCCTATTTTTTTAAAATCAAATAATTTGACAAACGAGAACAGAGACACGGGACACGTAAAACCCAAAATGTGCGGATTGACTGAATGACTCAGGATCCATCGGCTGGGGGCAGCCATCTTAATTTCTGTGCGCATGCGCCAGTCTTCAGTTGGCGCTTGCGCACACATGCGTATCTGCAACATATGCGCGAACTCACCACGCATGCGCTAATCAGACTTACCAATCGCCTGCCTCCGCCACCTCCCGCTGCAAATATCCCCGCGGCCTCCAGCCTCGCCCTGTCGGCGATATCAGGCCTCGCACCAACGCCTCGGCTCCACCCAAACACCCCGCCGGTACCGGCCGCTCCCTGGTGGGGTCAACGGGCTGCAGGTCGCCCGTTTTCCCTGCACCGACGCCGCCGCCAACTTCTTCCCGTTGGGCCAGCGGGGACGCGACGGACCCGGAGCAGACGATGCCGCCGCCAATGTCCCGCCTCCCCACAGCACGAGCCAATCAGCTCCCGAATCCGTCTATCAATCCAACCCGATTTCAGCGTCCAATCAAATAGCGGCCTAACTGAATCAGCCCATTGGATCACGCAACTGAAGCAACCAATCAGCGAGCGAGCGAACACGCAGGCGCACCTAATCAGCATCGCAAGACAGAAGACAGGCAGTCGAAGGAGCAGGAGACCCTTCGGCCCTTCCATTACCAACTACCCCAACAACTCAATCAAATCCTTAGATTTCATCTGATCACTTTGTCCTGGCTCCAGGATTCCTCTGATCTCAAGAAATACATTGTACCCCAACTACAAGGGAGATTATTTATTCTCAATCTTTCCTTCATATATATTACCACTTCCAATTTAATGTCTGTTATTTTTTCAAAGTATCTGCATCTAAGTTAAATGCATATGATCCCTCTACGAATGTGTCCGCCAATAAACTCATCACAAGTCCATGGATCCCAATTTCAAATGAACCTTCAATAGGGTAGAGAATTCCAAGGATATTTCATTTTCATTGAAGACATTTCTTAAAGTCTAAGCAGCCGATCGGTTATTGGGAAATTGTGACACTTGGTGTTCGGCTCCTTTGCATTATCCTCTCTCGATCCGTGCTGCTGTGTCCCCTCATAATGTTGTAAGGTCATCTTCCTTTTTTCCAATGACAAAGAGATCCATTTTTAAACTTTCCTCCTATCACCGTTAAAACATCCCAGAAACAAATTTGACAATATGTGTGCACTTCTCATTCTTCATATAAGGAAACTGGACACATGACTCCCGATGTGAAATTGGAGCGTGCACGCTACTATGAAGGGTGGAAAGAAGGACACACACCCAAGAAATCAAAGCCAAAGATGCTTCATTACACTGGCAGCTCTACTTCTATTCTCTCCCTGCTGCTGTCGACAGGAGTGATGTCACATCCGCGCCGGCCTCCGATTGGTCAGTATTCCTGTCCTTGTTGATTCCTTCCGTACGGGTTGTCCCCTGGGATGAAAGTTGTTAGTCCCCGTGGACTCTGCGTGGTCACCACGTTCGTCAGCCATCTTGTGTACTGCGTATCGTCCCAGTTAGTGGGCAGCTACAGCCATATATTGTGGAAGAATATGGAGCCCATATTTACAAAGGGTGGGTGTGAATATTTCAATGAAGCTCTGACATTCCCTTTCTCCTTTAGACCTCAGTTTATGAAAATGAACATTAAAGTAATTCGTGCTCCTGTTGGGGGGTCCCTTGTCCTCATTTTACTTCTTTTTTCTTTTAGCAAAGGGATGGAGGGGGATGGGGTGGTTTATGGGGGGGATTCCTTTATTCTTTCTTTTAACTATGACACGTATTTGTGTTTAATTTGTGTTATTATTATTTGTGAAATCTTTGTGGATTTAATTTATAAATGATATTTTTTTAAATATCAGAGGTCAATCCACAGGACATAAAGTGGCCTAGAGCAACACTGGGGACACCCTCCTTCCCCACACCACCCCAAATATCATTGACAAAATCATCGAGGACCCCTTCACCCGGCCAACAGCATCATCCAGCTATTTCTGTCAGGAAAGAGATCCAGGAATTTCAGAGTCGGTACCACCAGGCCCAGGAACAGCTTCTCCCTCCGGGCAGGGGAAATGTAGAACGATTGATGAGGTGCTCATATAAATACTCCTCGACTCTGCTATTTATTCAACAATATCGAGTAATTTTTCTGGACGTGCTGCACATGTATCATTTGTCTGTTGGTGTGAGGGCTTGGTTGTGTGTTTGCATGTGTTTACCCCAAGAACACTATTTCTCAGGTCGTACTTCTGCTATCCAATGGTAATAAATTTGACCTTGTACTTTGGAGCGGGTGGAGAAGACATTTCCTGGATCGGAGAATGTATCTCATTAAGCAAAGTTGACTGTGTACGGCTTTTCTCTTCTCACCCCCCCCCACCCCCACAAAATTGACTTCATTCACAAGTTATTTCCAAAGAGGAAGATCGTTGCAAGTCCTTTCTCCTCCTCCTGTTGTATCCAGATATACCCTTCAATGCACATTGCTGTATACGTCTCTGTTTACCTTCATTGCCACCACTTTGATACCGTGTGGTTACTGCCCCCCTCTGCTGTTTGAGGAGTTCCCCTTGGTCTCAGCCTCTCAGTGCCTGGTAATGGGAGGGTTATGATCCATCCCCATAGTGCCTTCGTGTTGGCTGCGACAACCCACTGTCCATCCCTCAGCATGTACTCCTGCAGCCTGGAATGTGCCAGTTGGCAGCGTTGCCACCCTGACATCTCTGCTTGCTGAAAGACCGACAGGTTTAACATACAACACGAGAGCACAGTACAAGCACTTCGGCCCTCGATGTTGTGCCGACCGATGTATTCCTACCAAAATAAAAATAACTAACCCCTTCCTCCCTCATAACCCTCCATTTTTCTTTCATCCACGTGACTCAGAGCCTCTTAAGTGCCCCTAAGGTTTCAGCCTTCACCACCACCCCAGTTCTTGGGCTCGTCCCATGTCCCTGACCTGGTACGCATACACTGCATCCCCTCCCCTTGTCACCCTCCTGCTGCCCCCGCCCCGAGCCAGTGGTGAAGGTGATTTCTGTCCCAACCCGTGTTGGGGACCTCAACCAGGGAGCAGACCCGGGAGATGAACTTTAACTGCATTGAATTCAGGTTCCTGCAGATCAAAGCACATCCGTGGGGCAAGGTGAGTGACCCAATGGTGAAGGTGAACCAGAGCTCCAGGGGTGGTCTCTGTCCTCTGGGTCCATCCCCAATACTGTCCCCTGTCACCTACCAGGCCCATCCCCAAAGCCCCCATCTCCCACCAGGCCCGTCCCCAAACCCCTCCCTCTGCTGAGATCGTCCCCAAAACCCTCTTCACCACCATGCCTGTCAACAAAGACCCTATTCCCCACCGGTCCCATACCCAAAGCTCCTGTCTCCCACCAGGACCTTCAATAAGCCCCTGTCCCCAAACATGCCCAGCCCATCCCTGCCCCCCACCCTAATTGGCCTGTACCCAAAGCCCATCCCCATCAGGTCTGTCATCCCACCAGACCAGTTCCCTCACTGGGACCCTCTCCAATCAATCACCCATCAAAACTACCCCACCCCAGTTCTTGAACCTCCCCCTTCTGCCACCCACAGGCCTTGGAATCTGAGCTGTTCCTGGGACCCCCAGACAATGGAGATCTGTGGAGGGCAGTGGTCCATCTCCTTCTCGATGGCAGCATCCCATACCTTCACCAAGCTGAGGAATCCCCTGACCCTTGGCACAGGGATATCTGTCCCATCTGAGCCAGTCCTCTCTCTCCCCCCACCCTGGAGAATGTGGCCCAGTTCATCTGGCTGCTACAGTACACACTGCCCTACACCTCTTGCCCCAGGACTCCTGCTCCCACTTGTCCTTCAACAAGCTGTGTGACCACAGCCAGGAACTTCCCCTTCCTCGTTATCCTTGGCTCTGTGGGTGTGGGTGGGACATGACGAGGGGGTTCTAGGTGGTGGAATTGGGGTAAGAAAGTTTGGGTGAGACCTGGGAAAGAGAGCGGTGATCATCCGGCTGTGATCATCCAGCAAAGATGGTGTGAGGCATTAAAGACATAGTCAATGGGCAGTCTCCTGCTGAGTCCACCCCCCACCGGGTCCATCTCCAAAACTCTCCTCCGCCAGGTCTATCCTCAAAATTATCCCTCGCTGGGTCCATCCCCAATCATGTCCCCACTGGGTCCAACCCCAATACCGTCTCCTGCTGGGTCCATCCCCAATCCTGTCCCCACCGGGTCCATCCAAAATGCCATCTCCCGACGAGTCTGTCCCCAATACCATCCCCCACTGGATCCATTCCCAATCGCATCCCCACCGGGTCCATACAAAATCCCATCTCCTGCTGAGTCCATCCCCAATACTGTTCCCAACTCGGTCTGTCACTAATTCTTTTGCCCGACAGGTCACCCCACAAACGCTATTCCTGACTGGCTGGTCCCCAAAGCCCCCGCCTTCCCACTGGACCTGTCCTGAAGCACCAGCCTTCCGCTGGGCCTGCCCCAAAGGCACATTCCCCATTATGTCTGTTCTCCCACTGGATCGATCCTCTCACTTGGCCCATCGCCAATCAATCATCCATCAGAACTGTCCCACCCCAGTTCCCGATCCTCCCCCTTCCCCCACCAACAGGCCTTGGAACCTGAGCTGCTCCTGGGACCCACAGACGGTGGAGATGTGGGGAGGGCAGTGGTCCAGTCTCCTTGCCGGTGGCAGCGTCCCAGACCTTCACCGAGCTGGGGAATTCCATGACCCTTGGCACCGAGACATCTCTCCCATCTGAGGCAGTCCTGTCTCTCCCCACACCCTGAAGGCTGTACCCCTGTGCAGCTAGCTGCTACAGTACACACTACCTTTCACCTCTTGCCCCAGGACTCCTGCTCTCATTTGTCCTTCGAGAAGCTGTATGACTGGAGCCTGGACCTGCCCCCACCTCATTACCCTTGGCCCTGTGGGTGAGTGGGTGGGACATGACGTGGGGATTGCAGGTAGTGGAATTGGAACAAAAGCGGGAAAGAGAGCGATAATCATCTGGCCAGGGAGAGGCATTGGGGACAGAGTCACTGGGCAGGGGTCAGAGCCTCAGGGAAACAAGGGCACTGGAATTGGAAGCATTCGCAAATCATGGAAAGTAGGAGGAAGAACCCTGGGAATCATTGAGAGTGGCGAGGTTAGTGCCGCGGTTAGAACAATGCTGTTAAGGGGCCAGCGAGCAGAGTTTGAATTTGACACTGTCTGTGGGGAGTTGTACATTATTCCCGTGTCTACGTGGGTTTCCACCAGGTGCTCCTGGTCCTTCCATCATTTAAAACGTAGGTCATTGGTGTAATTGAGTGGTTGTGGCTCATAGGCTGAAAGGGCCTGTTCCCGGGCTGCATGTGTCAACCTAAAATCTCCATCTAAAATGATAGTCCAGCCTGTCATGAATTATTTAAAGATTCAACTCAAAAGTGTGGTCCAGATAGACAACTCCGAAACAGTCCTTTCAGCCCTTCTTTCCTGCTGACCAAGTTGCTTGCAAATAGTCCATATCCCTCTCAACCTTTTCATTCCATGGACCCATTGAACTCACATTACATTGTCAATCTCACAGCCTGTGGGAAGAAGTTATTTCCCTGTCTGTCAGCTTGATTCTGTTCCTCCATATCTCCTTCCTGATGGTACTGGGTCAAAGATGCTGTGTGCTGAATGTCTGCGGGTCTATTTACAGGCCCCATCCCTGCAGGCAATCAGAGGCCCCTTGTCTCAAAGTCCCATCCATGTAGCCTCTCACTCAGCAATCCCTCGTTGGAACACAACTACCCCCTCCTTATCTACCTCTACCAGCCCTTAGTATCCTCATGACAGTTCCAGGCACCTGTTATGTTGACCCTTGATGACCTGTGCCAGCTCTAATTTGGACCCTGACCTCACCTAAACCATTGGAATAACCTGCGCCTTCCACCCTCGAGAGCCTGAGGGAATCCGCACCCTCAACAGTGTCCTGCTGGTCGACCATCGAATGCCCTCCATCCCCTTCCACGGGTTCCCTGCTGTTATCATGCTCCTGGATGGACCCGACCTTGGCAGAACTACCCATATTTTCACTGATCCATGTGTACCTCTACATTCCGTCCAGGGTTCAGAGTTGTCTTGTGGGACTGGTGGAGAACAAAACACCAATATCAGGAGACAGGGAGCAGTGTAGAGACTCCCAGCTCTGCAAGATGGGGAACAGTGCAGAGACCCCTAGCTCCAGGAGACAGGGAGCAGCACAGAGGCCCTCAGTTCTGAGAGACCGGTTGAGTTGTACACAAGTCTGGAAGTGGCTAGGCCAGGAAGTAAACAATGTGAAGCTCCAGGGTAAACTGGAACAAAAGCGAGGCAATGCACTTTGGTAAATCAGTCCACTGTCCTCTTCACAGTTAGATCTGACTACCTGAAGGTGTCGGGGAACTGGCTTGAAGTGGCCGAGGCATGCAACAAAAATTCGTCAGAGCCGATTGTAAAAGTCCACCAGAAATTGGGTCTGTGGGAATGTCATTCCCTCTCAGTAATGGGGAAGAACCTGGTCATCAGGTGCAAGGTGCTCTCGGTACTGCTGCGTGTGATGCAGGTGTGGCCCATCCCACACACCTCTGCCCTGGCTATTACCAGAGCAGTTTCCCTCTTCATGTGGGGATCCAAAATGGATGGAGTGGGAAGGAGATCCATGTACGTCACCAGACTATGGTGTTATGAGCCCAAAGGACCCCAAAACCCAGCAGCAATAGACATTCACCAGGACGAGTAGTTATATAAAGATAAGTTGTTTCTAATTATCTTTAAACATGAAAACAGAATCAAACTTTAACTTATCTCTATTAACTTAACTAACCTTAATCCCCTTCTAAGTCTAAGTGCACGTGTATGATGTGTGTGTAAATTTAAGAAACGTTATTTGGTTCACAGTTCAATCTCACTTCTCATTCTTCCAAGTTCACTGGTTGTAGGCAATTCTGATTCTGTGTACGGAATTGAGCATGTATAAAGTTCACCAGACTTTGCCACTCAGTTAAGTTCCATGGGGTTTGCAGAGAGAGAGATTTGTTGTTTCAGAATTTCCACAACTGAGCTACTACCATCATCACCTCAATGTCTCACTGATAAAACTTGACCCATCAGGGTTCTCCAGATGATAACCTCTTTCTTTCAGGCTAGCACAGTATTCCTTCCTGTTCCACTTATTCTGAGAGAAACATCAGACAGAGAGCACTTCCAACCATTCGCCACTCTGGTTCCTACAATTTTCTCCTGGCTTGCACTGTTCGGCTGCTTTCAGTGCCACTCACACTCTGGCTGAGAGAGCTTGTTTCACCCCTTTCTGTCTCTCTCACTCCAACTGAGACTGCTAGAAAGCCCATGTGACTCTCTCACTTGCAACCCCCCCCCCCCAACCTTCTTCAGCAAACAACAGAAGTTATCCTTCTTGGTCAAGCTGTTGTCTTAGCTAAACAAAACCCAGGGGTGACCTTTCTGTCGGCACTTTGTAGATATTCAACCAGCCAGCCTGTCTCCAAACCAAAATAATCGTCTATTTATTTCATGACCTCATTTCATCTAGCAGTTACTTGTGAAATATGCATAGCATTCTCCATAGTTTCTTTGATGTTACTGAATATGAATTCTTCAGTATTTCAAATAAAATATGTTTTAAAATGTGTGTATGTATTTAACCTACTCTAATTTTACCAGATTCTCCCAAATATATATTCCATTACAATGGGGTTAAGGGTGTAACCAATGTGGCCCTCATCATGTGTGGCTGCATCGGGCTGAGCGTGGAAACTAAGTACAAGGGCACAAAGTGCCGCTATGTACCAAGGTTCTACCTGTATCAGGTGTTCTGAAGGATTGGCGCAATGTCCTAGTCAGCTGGACTTTGCCATATCACCTGTGTGGAAAAGTTTTCATAGATAAACACTTTTGACCACAAAGCCATCAGGTAGTGGTCAGCAAGGAATTCCTGCTGATACAGAGAGACCAGGACTTGATGGATACTGCGGGGTGGTCCCCAGAGCAGAGAATCCAGAGACAGACTCCAGTCCTCCCTTTGGTTAGGAAGAGTGAGGCCATCACGGGCAAGGAGTGTGGCCTGAAGGACCAGGTCAAGGAACTTGAGCTGCAGTTTGATGACCTTACTCTGGTTAGGGAGAATGAGGCTATCGTAGACAAGAGCTATAGGCAGGTGGTCGCACAGGGGCCCACAGGAGGAAGGACAGTGGGTTACCATTAGGAGGAGGAAAGGGAGGGGTCAGGTTCATGTGCAAGCACTTGAGCCTGTAATCTTCAGAAATCAGTACTCCACCTTGAATACTGAGGAGTGGGATAGTCAGACTATGGTGGGCAGAGGTGTGGTGTCAACCTCTGTAGGGATAAAAGGAAAAGGGCGATAGTCAAAGGGGATTCAATGGTTAGGAGGACAGACAGAGGTTTTTGTTGACGCAATAAGGAAAACCTGATGGTGACTCCTGATGTAAGATGAGCAAGACCATTCGATGTGAAATTGGAGCGTGCGCGCTACTGTGAAGGGTGGAAAGAAGGACACACACTCAAGAAATCAATGTTAAAGACTCCTTTATTACACTGGCAGCTCTACTTCTATTCTCTCCCCGCTGCTGTCAACTGGAGTGATGTCACATCCATGCCGGCCTCCAATTGGTCAGTGCCCATCCAAGTTGATTCCTGCCATGCATGTTGGCCCCTGGTCCGAACATTGTTGGTCCCCATGGACTCTGCGAGGTCGCCACGTTTGTCGGCCATCTTGTGTACCAAGTGGCATCCCATTTAGCATGATCCCCCACCTCCCCACAACCAGTGATTAGAGCGCTGTTTGCTGCTTTCGGTCGCCTATATCTGCATCGTGGGGGCTGAGTAGAGACCGGTTTGCTAATGTCCAGATGTGCTGGCTTGAGGCGGTTGATGGTGAAAGTCTTTTCCTTCACACTGATATCCAACGCAATTACCGTGAAGTGTGGAATGAACGATACACACCCAAGCAGTCAAAGTTGAAGACTGGTTTGTTGAACTGGCAGTTCTGCTTATATACTCTCCCGCTGCTGAGGACAGGACGTACGAGACGGCAGAGCCAGCCTCGGATTGGTGGGTGTTCCCTCCATTGCTCAGTGCTTCCTGCCATGTGGAATGTCACCTGAGATTAAGTTTGTTGGTTCCAATGGGATCTGCGCAGTCACTGTGTTTGTCAGCCATCTTGTGTACTGGGTTGCATCCTGGTTAGCGGGCGGCAACAACCATATGTTGTGGAAGAATGTGGAGCCCATTTTTACAAAGGGTGGGTGTGAATATTTAAATGAAGCTCTGACATTCCCTTTCTCCTTAAGGCCTCAGTTTATGAAAAGGAATGTTAAAGTATTCGGTTCTCCTGTTGGGGGGTTCCTTATCCTCAATTTTTCTTCTTTTTCTTTCAGTGAGGGGATGTAGGGGGATGGGATGGTCTTTATTCTTTCTTTTAACTATGCCACATGTATTTGTATTTGATTTGAATTATTATTAATTGTGTGAATTCTTTGTGGTATTTAATGTATCATTAATTTTTTTGGATTTTCAGAGGTATGTGACAAGGAGCCATACATGAGTCTTTTTAACAAGATAAGAGCACTTGGTATAATAGGAAACATACTAGTGTGGCAGGCGGAGGCCCCGGTCCGGACAGGGAGTGGGAGGCGGCGGCCCCAGTCCAGGCACAGGGAGAGCAGCAGCGGCCCCGGCCCCGGTCCGGGCGAAGGGTAGACGGCGGCGGCCCCGATCCGGGCAGGAGCAAGGGGGAGACGGCGGCCCCGGCCTCGGTCGAGTGAGGCAGGCGGAGGCCCCGGTCCGGACAGGGAGTGGGAGGCGGCGGCCCCAGTCCAGGCACAGGGAGAGCAGCAGCGGCCCCGGCCCCGGTCCGGGCGAAGGGTAGACGGCGGCGGCCCCGATCCGGGCAGGAGCAAGGGGGAGACGGCGGCCCCGGCCTCGGTCGAGTGAGGCAGGCGGAGGCCCCGGTCCGGACAGGGAGTGGGAGGCGGCGGCCCCAGTCCAGGCACAGGGAGAGCAGCAGCGGCCCCGGCCCCGGTCCGGGCGAAGGGTAGACGGCGGCGGCCCCGATCCGGGCAGGAGCAAGGGGAAGACGGCGGCCCCGGCCTCGGTCGAGTGAGGCAGGCGGAGGCCCCGGTCCGGACAGGGAGTGGGAGGCGGTGGCCCCAGTCCAGGCACAGGGTGAACTGCGGCGGCCTCGGCCCCGGTCCGGGCAGTATGGACCGACCTAGGAGGGGAGGCAGGCCCCTCCAGCCCGGGTAAGAAACCTGCATAGGAGAAGGCCACTCCGATATAAAACCTACGACCCAAGGACCTCGCTGCCACGTCCCAGCTTGCTTGGCCACGGCACACGAACCATGGGTGTAAAGGGTGGGGCCAGTACTGCGCGCACTGCACTCCACCTAAAAGCTCCTTTGCGCAGGCCCGAGGACAGGTCCACGTCCTCCCCCTCCACGTCCTCCCCCTCCACGTCCTCCCCCTCCACGTCCTCCCCCTCCACGTCCTCCCCCTCAAAAGATGCTCACAAACTCAAGCTAGCATGCTGGAACATCAGAACCATGCTAGACAAGAAAGAATTTTTTTGAATGATCAGAGGTCAATCCACATGACCTAAAGTGGCTGGGAGCAACAATGGCGACACCCTCCTGCCCCCCACCACCCCAAATATCAATGTGATCCACCAAGAACATTGTCAAAATTGTCAAGGACCCCTTCCACCTGGCCAAAAGCATCATCCAGCTATTCCTCTCGGGAAAGAGATCCAGGAATATCAGAGCCGTTAACACCAGGCCCAGGAACAGCTTCTTCCTCCAGGCAGGGAGAACGTGGAACGATTGACGAGCTGCTCATACTCCTTGACTCTGCAATTTATTCAACAATATTGAGTTATTTTTCTGGACGTGCTGCACATGGATCATTTGACTGTTGGTGTGAGGGTTTGGTTGTGTGTTTGCATCTGTTTACCCCAAGAACGCTGTTTCATTGAGTTGTACTTCTGCTATTCAATGGTAATAAATTTGACCTTGTACTTTGGAATGGGTGACGAAGAGATTTCCTGGAAGCTGGGACCTATACCATAATGATGGGTTACATCTGAAACCCTGAGGGACCAGTCTCCTGGCTGGGGCATTTGCTAGGGCTGTCAGGGGGGGATTTAAACTAGTATGGTTGGGGACAGGGTTTCAAGTTAGGCAGAACAGCAAGGTCAGGGTTAGTAGGATAAGGAGAGAGACAAGTTTAAATAATTTGAGGGAGGAAAAGCAGGATATAGTAAACAGATGTTGCAGTGAAAATTGGGAGAATGGTAGAGAGGAGGATATGCAAAAGGTGGGATGCAGGAGATCCCTGAGTTGTATTTATTTAATGCGAGGAGTGTAGCAAGGAAGATGTATGAGCTAAAGGTGTTGATTGACATGTGGCATTATGATGTGGTGGCCATTAGCGAGACGTGGTTGAAAGAAGGTTGTGACTGGCAGTTGAATGTTCCAGGATTTCACTGCTTTAGATGTGACAGAGTTGGTGGATTAAAAGGGGGAGGTGTGGCATTACATGTCAGGGAGGATATTACAGCAGTGCTGAGGCAAGATAGACTGGAGGGCTTGTCAAGAGGGGCAGTGTGGGTAGAGCTGAAAAATAAGAAGGGTGAGGTTACTATTATGGGGTATATTATAGGCCTCCAAATGGGGAAAGGGAACTAGGAGAGCAAATGTGCAAGGAAATAGGTGAGATATGCAGGTGAAATAGGTTGGTGTTGGTTGGGGATTACAATTTTCCAAATATCGATTGGGAAAAGCAGTCAGTAAAAGTGCAGGATTGCTTAGTATTTATGCATTATGTTCAGGATTGCTTTTTGCAGCAATATGTTGAGACACCAGCTAGAGTCGGAGCAGTGTTCGATCTGTTGTTTGGGAATGTAATGGGGCATTGCAATGGGGCAGGTGACGGAGGTGAGCATTAGGGAGAACTTCAGATCCAGTGATCATGGGTCCATTAGCTTTAGCTTAATGATGGAAAGGGATAGGTCGGGTCCGAGGTTGAAGTTCTTCAAGTGGGGGAAGGCGAGATTTGGAGAAATGAGAAGGGATTTGCAGAGAGATGTGTGGGCTGAACTATTTCCTGGAAAAGATGTAGAGAAAATTTGGGGGGCATTTAGAGGTGAGATTTTGAGAGTACAGGATCTTTATGTTCCAGTCAGGCCAAAGAGGAAAACTAAAGTTTCGAGTAAGCTGTTGTTTTCTGGTGAAATTAAGAAGTTGGTTCGGGACAAGAGGGAGGTCTATACCAAATATAAAAAAAACAAGGGATTGAAGAGATGTATGGTCATTACTTAGATTGCAGGAAGAATCTTAAAGAGGGAAATAGAAAGGCAGAAAGAAGATTATGAGGTGTCCATAGCTAACAAGGTGAAGGTGAATCCTAAAGGTTTTTTTCAGAAGTGTGAACAGTGAAAAGAGGGTTAAACATAGAATAGGTCCACTGGATGATGGGACCGGTGAACTATCTCGGGAACCGAATGAGATGGAAAAATATTGAACAATTTTTTCTCGTCTCTATTCACGAGGGAAAGGGACATTGGGCTATACAAGATAAGAGAAGCAAAGTGCTTAGTTATGGAAAGGATCGAGATTAGTAAAGTGAGAGTTTTGGAGCTTCCAGGATCAATTAAGGTGGATAAGTCTCCTGGTGCTGATGGGATTTTTCGAAGGACTTTTAAGGGAGGTCAGGGAACAAATAGTGGGGGCACTGACAGCGATTTTTCAAAGATCACTGGAGGAGAGTGTGGTGCCATGGGATTGGAGGGTTGCAAATGTAGTTCTGTTGTTCAAAAAAGACAGTAGGTGTAGCCCAAGTAATTATCGGCCAGTAAGTTTGACTTCGGTGGTGGGGATGGTTATGGAGGGTATTCTTAGAGATAGTATGTACAAATATCTGGATAGGCAGCGGTTGATTGGGGGATCCCAGCATGGGTTAGTGAAGGGAAAATCATGTTTGACAAATCTTGTTGAGTTTTTTGAAGAGGTGACAAGAAAAGTGGATGAAGGTAGGGTGGTTGATGAGATCTATTTGAATTTTACAAGTTTCTGCACGTATGGTTAGTTAGGAAGGTTCAGTCACTAGGGATTGGTTCAGAGGTGGCTTGGAGATAGACAGCAGAGAGTCATGGTGGATAACTCTCTGTCAGGATGGATGCCTGTGACGAGCGGTGTGCCTCAGGGATTGGTGCTGGGTCCCCTGTTGTTTATCATTTATATTCATGATTTGGATGAGGGTGTGTTTAACTGGATAAGCAAATATGCAGACAATACGAAAATAGTGGGAGTAGTGTATGGTGAAGCAAATTTTATTGGATTACAGGATTTGGTTTGTTTGGAAAAGTGGATAGAAAGATGGCAGATGGAATTTAATGTTGACAAGTGTGAGGTGCTGCATTCCAGAAAAAATAATATAAATAGGACATATGCAGTTAAGGGGAGGGCGTTGAGGAATCCAGAGGAACAGAGGGATCTTGGAGTTATGGTACAGAGTTCCTTGAAGGTGGAGAGTGGGAGGATTGAGCTAGTGGAGTTATTCTAGTGAACCGGTGCGGACTCAAAAGGCCGACATGGCCTGTTTCCGCTCTGTAAATAGTTATATGGTTTCATGGTGACACAGTTTTCAAAGTCCCATCCCTCATTACAAAACTCTCTGCTCTCCACATTAGTGCTGCACATTTCTTTACTGCTGCTATGGCTGGACTCAGAAAGTTTGTTTGATATTTATGAACTTCAGTTTTGTATCTGCTTCATGTATATATGACCAAGCACAAATATTCTCACGTCCTTTTGTATTTTTATCTTCAGAATTTGTCCCAATAATATACTGAAATCCTTCCCAAATTCTTCCACTTTTACACAGGTCCAAACCGAATGGAAAAAAAAAAGTCCTGATCACCTTATGACATTGAAAACATTTCTTGGAATAATTGGAGATAAGTCCATTTAATTTATATGGAGTAGAGCGCAATTGATGTGGACAATTGTACTTTTATAACTGGCATAAATCATACTTGTAACACTCTTGAAACAATCTTGACCCTATTTCTCCTTGAATTTGTATATTTCAATCTTCTTTCCACCCTTGTTTCGATTTATATAAATCCTTTTCCCCATATTATATTTGATGTCTATAAAATCTCCTTCCCACATTTGAAACACATTTCTGATATTTAGGTCATTTCTCTGGGGTAAGATAGAATTGGTGTAAAATATTAGACGGAACCAGTCCATATCTTGCTTTTCTAATTGATGTTGTGCTGTCCTTACACCAATCTGACCATCTTCTTTCTGAAATCGTCATATCCAAGTCTGACTCCCATCTTTCTCCTGACCTCTGCTATCCTGGTTTTAAATTTTCTCTCTGGAGAGCATCGCACATTTCATTGATAAAGTTTGGTGTATTCCCCATCCAGACTCTTTGTTCCATTTCACTAATTTTAGATGGGGTCAACGTTGGTCCCTATCTTTCTCTTAAGAACGATCTAAGCGGGAGAAAACAGAAGAAGGTCCCAATGGCCACTCCGAATTTGTGTTTAATTGTTTGAAGAATTTCTTCAGTGAAGCAGTCTTCAGAATATCTTATACCTCTGTCATAACACAAATTTAATATTCTATTGCCTCTGTTCATAGGAAATAACACATTTTTACACACTGGTGCTTTTCTTGAGATCCCTACCTTTTTTCCATAAACCTACATTAATTTCTTGCCACGTTCTGATCAGATCTATCTGTCTTTTTTTCTAGTGATTTGACTCTCCATTTATTGATAAAATACTTTGCTTCCCCTCCTCCATTGTTGTCGGGTTCGTGTGGGTCCCACAGTTTAAGAACCAGACCAAAGCAAAAGTACAAAGCACACGATTATTTTGGAGATGGAAACAGGACAACAGGGTTGATATCTTAGGCAAACCTCTACACTTCTAATTAGGAGGGAGAAACTGACAGAGACTTGGGGAAATTACATGAACATACACATTCTACATTCAGGATCAAGGTGATAATAGGTAAGGAGGAATGCAGTGGTCATTGGGGACTCCATTGTCAGAGGTACAGACAAGAGATTCTGTGAGCCAGGCAGGTATACCCACATGGTGTGCTGCCTCCCTGGTGCAAAGGTACGGGATATCTCAAATCGGGTCCAGAGTATTCTGAAAGGAGAGGGCGAGCAGCCTGATGTCTTAGTACATGTGGATACCAATGACATAGATAAAAATAGGGAGGAGGTACTGAAAAAGGATTACAGCGAGTTGGGACAGAAGCTAAGAAACAGGACTGCCATGGTGGTGATCTCTGGATTGCTACCTGTGCCAAGTGCAACTGAGGACAAAAATGGAAGGTTGAGACAAATGAATGTGTGGCTGAGGGGCTGGTGTAAAAGACAGGGTTTTGGCTTCTTGGACCATTGGGGTCTCTTTTGGGGAAGGCATGACCTTTACAAGAAGGATGGGTTACTCCTAAACCCAAAAGGGGTCGAGGGAGTCACGTGATGGTGTAGTGGCCGGTCGGGGAACTCCAGCCCTCTCCGGAAAAGTTTAAAAAAAACACACAAAACACAAAGGCACAAACATAAAAATTAAAATAAAGTGAAAGTAAAGGTGGGAAGAAAATGGCAGCGAAGGAAAAAAAGTCGAAAGCAACGGGAAGAAGAGAAGAAGAAAGAACGTCGGAAGAAGAAGGTGAAGGCCTTACCTGTCCGAGGAGGCCCGCTGCGGAGAGAGAAGCCCGCTCCCTAAGGTCAGTTGAAGTCCTGAGCTCGGGACTACAAAAATGGCTCGCGGAGCCAAGTAAAAGTGCGTAAACGCGCATGACAAAAAATACACTGACGGGAGCTGAGGAGTCGATCTCCACAGATGAGAATGACAGCTCCTGTCCTGTTTTGCGGAAACTGGCAAAATGTTTGGCCTGGAAGTCAGCCTGAAGAAAACTGAGGTCCTCCATCAGCCAGATCCCCACCATGGCTACCAGCCCCCCACCCCCCCCCCCCCCCACATCTCCATCGGGCACACAGAACTCAAAACGTTCAACCAGTTTACCTACCTCGGCTGCACCATTTCATCTGATGCAAGGATCGACAACGAGATAGACAACAGACTTGCCAAGGCAAATAGCACCTTTGGAAGACTACACAAAAGAGTCTGGAAAAACAACCATCTGAAGAAACACACAAAGATCAGCGTGTACAGAGCCGTTGTCATACACATGCTCCTGTTCGGCTCCAATTCATGGGTACTCTACCGGCATCACCCACGGCTCCTAGAACGCTTCCATCAGCGCTGTCTCCGCTCCATCCTCAACATTCATTGGAGTGACTTCATCACCAATATCGAATTACTCGATCTGGCAGAGTCTGCAAGCATCAAATCCACGCTGCTGAAGACCCAACTGCGTTGGGTGGGTCACGTCTCCAGAATGGAGGACCATCGCCTTCCCAAGATCGTATTATATGGCGAGCTCTCCACTGGCCACAGTGACAGAGGTGCACCAAAGAAGAGGTACAAGGACTGCTTAAATAAATCTCTTGGTGCCTCACAGTTCAGCGGGCAGCAACCTCCTTTGAAGAAAACCGTAGAGCCCACCTCACTGACAAAAGGCAAAGGAGGAAAAACCCAACACCCAACCCCAACCAACCAATTTTCCCTTGCAACCGCTGCAACCGTGCCTGCCTGTCCTGCATCGGACTTGTCAATCACCAACGAGCCTGCAGCTGACGTGGACATACCCCTCCATAAATCTTCGTCTGCGAAGCCAAGCCAAAGAAAGAAAGTAACACCAGGTTCACAGGGAGGAGAAAGTTTAAAGTTGATGTACACTTGACTGAGGCAGAAACTGTGAGACAGGATTCACAGTCATGAGAAGGTTTAACAGTGATGTTCTATAAACTGTGTCAGATACTGTGAAAACCACTTTCACATTGGGAGAAGGTTTAACGGTGATATACGGTAAACTGTTGGAGATAAAGTAAAACCAAGTTCACAATCGGGAGAAGGTTTAACTGTGATGTACGATAAACTGTGGAAGAAACAGTGACAAATGGTTCACATTGGGGAGAATGTTTAACGTGATGTACACTCGAATGAGGCAAAAACTGTGAGACAAGATTCACAGTCGTGAGAAGGTTTAACAGTAATGTACAATAAACTGTGTCAGATGCTGTGACACCAGGTTCATAGTGGGGAGAATGTTTAACAGTAATGTATGATAAACTGTGTCAGATACTGTGACACCAGGTTAACAGTGGGGAGAATGTTTAACAGTAATGTCCGATAAACTGTGTCAGATACTCTGACACCAGGTTCACAATTTGAATAAGATTTAACGGTGATGTAAAATAAACTGTGGCAGATACTGTGACACTAGGTTCACAATGGGAATAAGGTTTAACGGTGATGTAAAATAAAATGTGGCAGGCAAAGTGACACCAGATTCACAGTGGAGAGTGTTTTAATGCTGATGTATGGACGACTGAGATCGTTACTGTGACATTGGCTTCACAGCAGTGAGAAGGTTTAACAGTAATGTACGATAAACTGTGTCAGATACTGTGACACGAGGTTCACAGTAGGGAGAATGTTTAACATGATGTACAATAAACTGTAGCAGATACTGTGACACCAGGTTCACATTGGGGAGAATGTTCAACAGTAATGTTCGATAAACTGTGTCAGATGGAGGAGTCACGTGATGGTGTAGTGGACAGTTGGGGATCTCCAGCCCTCTCCGGAAAAGTTTAAAAAAAAAACAGAAAAAACAAAGGCACAAACACGAAAATTAAAATAAAGTGAAAGTAAAGGTGTGAAGGAAATGGCAGCGAAGAAAGAAAAGTCGAAAGCAACGGGAAGAAGAGAAGAAGAAGAACATAGAGAAATGGAAGAACAAGGGAAAGGCAAGACAATGGATATATTTTTTTTTAAAGAATATATGGAATCAGTAAAAGAATGGAAATTACAAGAATTTAGCGAAATAAAAAGAAGAATTAAAAGTGCAGAAGAAAAAATGAATAGATTAGAGATGGTCATGTCAGATATAGGAAAAAGAGTGGACAAGGTGGAAGAATGAGAAACAGCCGTAGAAATGGAAGTAGAGGACTTAAAAGAGAAATTAGAAGAATCTAATAAAAAAGTTAAAGAGACACAAGAGCTGTTAGCTCAGAAGATAGATATAATGGAAAATTATAATAGAAGAAATAATATAAAGATAGTGGGCCTTAAGGAAGATGAAGGCAAGAATATGAGAGAATTTATAAAAGACTGGATCCCCAGGGTCCTAGGAAGACTAGAATTACAGGAAGAAATGGAAATAGAAAGGGCACATAGAACATTAGCCCCTAAACCACAGCCACAACAAAAACCAAGATCCATTTTATTAAAATTCCTAAGATATACAAGAGAAAATATATTGGAGAAAGCAATGAAGAAAATAAGAGAAGACAAAAAGCCATTGGAATACAAGTGTCATTTTTTTTTTCTATCCAGACATAAGTTTTGAACTCCTGAAGAAGAGAAAGGGGTTCAATACAGCAAAAGCGATCCTATGGAAAAAAGGATATAAATTTATACTAAAGTACCCAGCGGTACTTAAAATAGTTATTCCAGGGCAGCAAAACAGACTATTCTCGGATCCGGAGGAAGCACAAAAATTTGCAGAACAACTACAAAACAGACAGAGAGATGAAGACATGTAATGAGAGCAAAAATGACCACAAACTATATGTATGCGTGTATGTGGGTAATATATATATATATATATGTATATATATATATGTGTGTGTGTGTGTGTGTGTGTGTGTGTGTGTGTGTGTGTGTGTGTGTGTGTGTATGTGTGTGTACATGAGTGTATGTGTATTTAAAAGAAAATATATAGAGTATAGATAAGAATTAATAAGGGAAAGAAAGGGAAGAGAGGAAGTAAGGCTGGGTGGGGAGGAGATACGGTCATTGCGAAATCAGTTGACGCTTGCGATTGAATTCGCAAATCAAAATGGAGAGGGGAGATGTGGTTGCCCGACAAGGGATAAAGGGCAACTCAAGAAGGGGAGGGGATAGTGGGGTTAAAGAAATTTTAGATAGGAGAATATGGGAAATGTTTGATGTTTTAGAAATGTTGCCTTATAAAGTGTTCAAAAAAAGAAAGCAGAAATGGATAAGAAGGAAAGGTGATGATGAGGAAACGGAAAGGGAAGATAAACAAAGTATGAAATGGCAATGTTGAACTATATGACTTTAAATATTAACGGAAAACATAACCAAATCAAAAGGAAGAAACTACTAAATTTACTGAAAAAAGAAAAAATTGATATAGCATTCGTGCGAGAAACACACTTAACTGAAATGGAGCACAAGAAATTAAAGAGAGATTGGGTAGGACATGTAACAGCAATAATTCAAAAGCTAGAGGAGTAGCTATATTAATCAGTAAAAATGTACCAATTAAAATAGAAGAGGAAATAATAGATCCAGCAGGGAGATATGTAATGATAAAATGTCGGATATATTCGGAGTTTTGGAATTTACTCAATGTATATTCACCTAACGAAGAAGATCAAAAATTTATGCAAGATATTTTTTTGAAGATAGCAGACACGCAAGGGAACATACTAATAGAAGGGGATTTCAACCTTAATTTGGATTCAAACATGGATAAAACTGGGAAAAAAATTAACAGAAAGAACAAAGTAACCAAATTTATAATTAAATCGATGCAAGAAATGCAACTTTTGGATATATGGAGGTAACAACACCCAAAGGAAAAGGAATATTCATATTATTCGGGTAGACATAAAACATACTCAAGAATAGACTGTTATCAGTTCGCATGCAAGACAGAGTTAGAAAAACAGAATATAAAGCTAGAATATTATCGGACCACTCACCCCTGATATTGACAATAGAGTTAGAGGACATCCCTCCAAGAATGTATAGATGGAGATTAAACTCCATGCTACTTAAAAGGCAGGATTTTAGAGAATTCATTGAAAGACAAATTAAAATGTACTTTGAAATAAATACGGAATCAGTGAAAGATAAGTTTATACTATGGGACACAAAGAAATCGTTCATCAGAGGGCAAATAATAAGTTATGTAACCAAGATGAAGAAGGACTATAATCAGGAAACAGAGCAGTTGGAAAGGGAAATAGCAAATATAGAAAAAGAATTAGCAATGAAGGAAGACACAACTAAAAGAAGAGAATTGGCAGATAAAAATATAAAATATGAAACACTACAAACATACAAGGTGGAGAAGAACATAATGAAGACAAAACAGAAATATTATGAACTAGGTGAAAAAACGCACAAAATTCTAGCATGGCAGCTTAAGATAGAACAAACTAAGAGAATGGTATTGGGATCAAGGAAAAAAGACAAACAAATCACATAAAATCCAACGGAGATTAATGAAAACTTCAGAGAATTCTACGAACAATTATACCAAACTGAAAACAAAGGGAAAGAAAACAAAATAGATGAATTTTTAACTAAAATTGAACTACCAAAATTACAAATAGAGGAACAAAATAAATTAACAGAACCATTTGAAATAGTAGAAATACAAGAGATAATAAAAAAAACTACCAAATAATAAAACACCAGGAGAGGATGGATTCCCAATAGAATTTTAAAAAACATTTAAAGATTTATTAATTCGTCCCCTCCTGGATGTAATCAACCAAATTGATAAAACACAAAGCTTACCAGATTCATGCAAAACCGCTATAATTAAAGTAATACCAAAGACAGGGAAAGATCCACTCGCACCAGCATCATATAGACCAATATCTTTACCTAACACAGATTATAAGATAATAGCTAAACTATTAGCAAACATATTAGCCGACTATGTACCCAAAATAGTAAATCTATACCAAACTGGATCTATTAAAAAAAGACGAACAACAGACAATATTTGTAAATTTATTAACTTAATTCATGCAGTAGAAAGAAATAAAACTGCAACAGTAGCGGTTGCTTTAGACACAGAGAAGGCCTTTGACAGAGTAGAATGGAATTATTTATTCAAAGTACTACAAAAATTCAGTTTACTAGAGAAATATATTAATTGGATTAAAGCATTATATAAGGGGCCATTGGTGAAAGTGACAGGAAATGGATATATATCAAAACAATTTAACTTAAGCAGATCAACAAGACAGGGATGCCCACTATCACCCTTATTGTTCGCGTTAGCCATAGAACCACTAGCAGAACTGATAAGAACAGAAAATAAAATAAATGGGATAAAAATAAAAGACAAGGAATATAAAATCAGTTTATTTGCAGATGATGTTATAGTATACTTAACAGAACCAGAAATATCAATAAAAGAATTACATAAGAAATTCAAGGAATATGGAAAAGTGTCGGGATACAAGATTAACGCAAATAAAAGTGAAGCAATGCCAATGAATAATGCGGATTTCTCAAAATTTAAGGAAGAATCACCATTCAGATGGCAAATGCAAGCAATAAGATACCTAGGTATACAAATAAATAAAAACCTCGGCCATCTATATAAACTCAATTATTATCCACTAATGAAAAAATTACAGGACGACTCAGAGCATTGGAAAGACTTACCACTAACACTAATTGGAAGGATAAACTGTATTAAAATGAACATTTTCCCAAGGGTACAATACCTATTTCAGGCATTGCCAATACACTTGATGGAGAAATTCTTCAAGGAGTTAAAGAAAATAATAAGGAAATTTTTATGGAAAGGGGGGAAACCGAGGATAGCACTGGATAAATTAACAGAATGGTATAAACAAGGAGGCTTACAACTGCCAAACTTTAAAAATTATTATAGAGCCGCACAATTAAGATACCTATTAGATTTTTATCAAACAAGGTAAAAGCCAGATTGGACTAGATTAGAACTAGATAAAATAGGGGAGAAGATACCCGAACATATATTATATAAATGGGATGAAAAATTGGTACAACGTAGGAATTCTCCAGTATTACATCATCTGCTCAATATTTGGAAGACGATTCATTTAGAAAGGAATAAAACAAATTACCAACTACCAAAACTAATACTGACGCAAAATCAGCTAATCCCTTTTACAATAGATAACCTTTCCTTTAGAGAATGGGAGAAAAAAGGGATCAAAAGAATAGAAAATTGCTTTTCAGGAAATAAATTATTATCCTTTGAACAAATGAAGGATAAATATAATATAACTGATGATACAAGGTTGGCATACTACCAACTGAAATCCTACTTGAAGGACAAATTGGGAAGCAGTCTGAGGTTACCAGAGGGAAGTAATTTTGAATATGTGATTACAGACACAATGATAATCAAAAAAATTATAACAAACATGTATATTAAACTACAAGAAAAGGAGAATGAGGAAACAAATGGTAAAACTAAACAAAAATGGGAACAAGATCTAAACATAAAGATAAAGAAGGAAACATGGGAGAAGTTATGCTTAGGAACTATGAGAAATACAATAAATACGAGGTTACGTATGATACAATATAACTGGATACACAGGCTTTACATTACACCTCAAAAGTTAAATAAATGGGACCCAACAGTATCTGACAGATGTTTTCGCTGTAAAAAAGAAATGGGAACAACAATTCATGCAATCTGGACATGTGAGAAAGTGAAAAAATTTTGGGAAGATCTAAACCAGATATTAAATAAAATCACAAAAAGCAATATACCAAAAAACCCAGAGATCTTCCTCCTAAGTAAAATAAAAAACAAAGAATTTGGACTTGATTTGGATGGTGCACAAAAAAGATTTGTTAGGATAGCCCTAGCTGTAGCAAAAAAATGTATTATGTCAGCCTGGAAATTAGAAGATAACTTGAGAATACAACAATGGTATATAGAAATGAATAAATGTAGTCCATTAGAAAAAATAACATATAATTTAAGAAATAATATTACAATATTTGAACAAATATGGGAGCCATACATGAAACATAATAGAGAAAACATACAGGAGACATCTACCACCTAAAATGACAGAAGGAGAAGAGAATGAAAAGAATTGACTCAGTGGAATTTCTTGTTTATTTTTATTGAGTGACAACATTGTTTGATGGGCTTAATGTATCTTAGATTCTGAACTTTAAATGAATGGAGGGGAGGTAGGGAGGGTGGGATGGAAAGAGGGAGGAGGGGGTGAAAACGACACTGTATATATTTGAAAAGAAAAATGTATGTATCTTGATCAATGTGGTTTATAGTGTGAAAAATAAAAAAATTCAAAACAAAAACTCTGTCAGATACTGTGACACCAGGTTCACAGTGGGGAGAATGTTTAACATGATGTACAATAAACTGTAGCAGATACTGTGATACCAGGTTCACATTGGGGAGAATGCTTAACAGTAATGTGCAATAAACTGTAGCAGATACTGTGACACCAGGTTCACAATTTGAATAAGATTTAACGGTGATGTAAAATAAACTGTGGCAGATACTGTGACACCAGGTTAACAATGGGAATAAGGTTTAACGGTGATGTAAAATAAAAAGTGGCAGGCAAAGTGACACCAGATTCAGAGTGGAGAGAGGTTTAATGCTGATGTATGGACGACTGAGATCGTTACTGTGACATTGGCTTCACAGCAGTGAAAAGGTTTAACAGTAATGTACGATAAACTGTGTCAGATATTGTGACACCAGGTTCACAGTTGGGAGAATGTTTAACGAGATGTACGATAAACTATAGCAGATACTGTGACACCAGGTTCACATTGAGGAGAATGTTTAACAGTAATGTACGATAAACTGTGTCAGATACTGTGACACCAGGTTCACAGTGGAGAGAATGTTTAACATGATGTACAATAAACTGTAGCAGATACTGTGACACCAGGTTCACATTGAGGAGAATGTTTAACAGTAATGTATGAAAAACTGCGTCAGATACTGTGACAACAAGTTCACAGTGCGGAGAACGTTTAATGGTGATGTACAGTAGACTGGGACAGATACTGTGACACCAGGTTCACAGTGGGGAGAATGTTTAACGAGATGTACATTAAACTGTGGCAGATTCTGTGATAACAAGTTCACAGTGCGAAGAACGTTTAATGGTGATGTACAGTAGACTGGGACAGAAACTGTGACACCGGGTTCAGAGTGGGAAGAATGCTGAAGGTGATGTACAGTTAACTTTGACAGATACTGCTGACACCGGATTCACTGTAGTGAGAAGGTTTAACAGTGATGTACAATAAATTCTGGCCTATACTGTGACATCAGGTTCATATTGGGGAGAAGGATTAATGGTGATGTACGGTAGAGGGAGGCAGATACTGTGACACCAGGCTCATTGTATTGTTCATTTATCTAATTTATATGCTCCATTTTTTTGTGGCATCTTCTAAACATTCCATAAACTTCAATTCTAATCAGATTTTGTTCATTTAAATAGGTCACCACTAAAACCCCAAATAGTTTGGTCTCTAAAGTACACTGCACAAAATTAAATTTTTACTTGGGTTTGGTTTCAACGGCACTTCAGTCTGCTTCATTATTTTTTCAGTCCCTTGTTTTGTACTTTCTGCTTTGCCCAGCCGATTCGCCTAATGGGCATCCAACTCTGTCTTCTCAGCTTGACCCAACGTCTCCTCTGTAAACTTAAGCAAACCAAAGAGTCCAAAGTTAACATTATCACCTTGGCATTTTCAAAAACAAAAATGACGCTGTGACTTGCAGTTTCACATCATAATCCCACTTGCTAAACTTGCAAGCAACTGCACCGCATCCTACAGCTGAAAAATTGCAAGCGAACTGCTTGGTTAAAGCAAAGATTCCACTCAGTCACCCCATTAAAAGCCTCCAAGTTAACAACAGATAGCAACCTGCAAGTTAAATACAAAGATCTGTATCAGGAATATTAACGGGGTTTTTAAAAAAAAAATCATTTCAACTATTGAAAGAAAACACCTCAGGGAACACCAGGCTCTTGTTGAACAATTCTTGTTGTATTCCTCAAAATGGTTTGAATCTTGATTTCAAGCAGAGTCATTTGGTGAGATTGTTGGTCCAGAACAAACTCTGCCCACACACTCCCTTAACTACCTGCAAAGTCCTGGTTCAGGTCTGCTCCATGCTAAAGCTATCAGAACTTTTTTGAAGAGATAATGGAATTCAGATGCAGGTACGTTGAGTCAAAAACACCGTAATACTTCCCTGAACAACACACCTCTCTCCGAAAACCAACAAGAACCTTCCTGAGTGGTAATCATTTACCTTTCGAGCACCAAAGCCTGGTAAACTTTATATATGTTCAATTCTGTGCACAGTAGAAGAATGGCCTGCAACAAGTGGACTTGGAGGAATGAGAAGTGAGATTGGACTATGACCCAAAGAACTTTTCTGAACTTAAACACACGTGCACTTAGAATTAGAAGTGAGGTAAGTTAAGTAAATTAAGTTAAAGTAGTAAAACAATGATAAGTTAAAATGTAAATCCGTGTTCACGTTTAAAGATAATTAAAATCAATTTTTATTTCAGTAACCATTTGTCTTGGTGAATATCTATTGCTGGTTAGTTTTGGGATCCTCTGGTCTCGTAACACAGCACCAAGCTTCCGGTTATGATAATAGTCCAAAAAAGGGACCCAGAATCTTTTGCAAATTATTAATTGACTCTTCAATAATTTTTTGTAAATATCAACAAAACATAATATCATTTAACTGTTGTGTTTGTGTCGTTGGAGAATTCCCTTTCCATTCAAACAGAATTAGAGTTTTGGGTGCTGTATTTGAGAAAAGATGTGTTGGTGTTGGAGAAGGTCAGAGATGATTTACTGGAATGATATCAGGAATGAAAGGGTGAGTGTATGAGGAACAATTGTCGACTCTTCGACTGTACTAGTTGGAGTACAGAAGGATAAGGGGGACCTCAGAGGCATTTCAAATGCTGGAAGGCCTGGACAATTAAAAACAACATTTGTTAAAGTATCGCTTTGTCTTGGTTATTTCCTATTGCTGCAAGGTTTTGGGGTCCTCTGGGCCTGTAACAGTCCCAAGATGAGGTCTTCTACTCCAGGACACCCAAAATGTCTTATTTCTTCAATAAATGCAGTTTCCCCCATACTGTCTTTGATAAAATCTGCACCCGTATCTCCAATTCTCTTTCTGCCTTTACCCCACCTCCTCTCCAGCCGAACAAGGACAAAATCCCTCAGGTTTCTCACTTACCACCCATCAGCTGCCACATCTGACACGTTAACCTTGAACACTTCCAACTTCAGCACCATCCCCTAACCTGCTCCACTCAGATCCTCTTTTCACAGGGGCACATCTTTCTGTGACTCCCTCGACGGCACTTTCCTCTCCACCCACCACCACCTGATGCACTTCCCATTGAAACCGCAGAAATTGCCAAACTTGTCCCTTCCTATCGTCTCACCTCCATCCAAGGCCACAATCAGACCTTCCAGTTGAGGCAGTGTTTCACATGCACCCCATCCAACTTAATCTCCTACATTTGGTTGACTCAGTTGACCTCGATATCAGCAAGACCAAATACAGACTGGGTGGCCATTTTGCTAAATACATGTGCTCTGTGGATCTAAACTTGAGCCTCATGTGACCTACCATATCAATTCTCGAACCCTTCCAGCAACATGTCTGTTGATCCCATCCTTCGCCAGGGTGAGGGTAAAAAATCTTAAAGAAAACACATTATATTCCTCCTGGGCAGCCTTAAACTCTATAGCATGAACACGAATGTTTCTAATTTTAAGCAGCGACTCACCTCTGACTGATTTCACTGTTTCCATCTCTTGATCCACTGCCCATTTGAATATAATCACTCCTTTAAGGTAGAAGAGTCGACATGGTGTTTTCCCCATTGAACAACTGGCAAAATTAAGTGGCAGTTGTTGCAGAATGAATGGGGTTATTGCTTAAAATCTGCCTGTGATCGAAAGTATTCTTGGACTGAATAGACATCTGGGCCAAATGGCTATTTAAGGATAATCTGTACATGATTGTACATCCTAAAGTACAATGATTACTTCTATCCACTAAAGATTGTTAAAGAGCAAGAATAGACAATACAATCGCGTAAAATTCCCATCCATACAGCACACGTATTAATACTCAAAACAATCACACCTCCTTATTTATCAGGAAGTGCCTACACTTCCCAAGGAGACTGAGGAAGTCTAGGCCAACAGCTCTCATCTTGAGATTTTACAGGAGCGCAGTTGAGTCTCCTGTCTGGCTGCATCATTGGATGGTCCAGTAGCTGTTAAGCATCAGACAGGAATGATGCAAAGAGTTCTGAGGATTACTGGGGTATCCTTTTCTTCTGACGATGACATTACTGGGAGTGTTGTTCAAATAGGGCTCAAGGAATTGTACAAAGACCATTACCATGCAGTGCACAGCATCTTTAACCATGTCCATCATCAAAATCAGGACTGCCAGGCTGGGGAATAGCTTCTTCCCACAGGGTGTGAGATGGATGAAAAGTATCTTGTAAGTGGGATAATCATCCAAAATATTTATATATGTAGCGGCTACTTTGATAGAGCTACTAAAGGAACACACATACACCAGATTAGTCAACACAAGACTGCTTTATAGAGACTTTACAGGCTTCTTTTATTTACAGCTTGTCCCGGGCTCCATGGGTCAAGGTGGGACATCATTATGAGTTTGCTGCCGATCCACGGGACCCTGTGAATGTTCTGCGCCTTCAGGCAGGAGAATCCACAGATCAGCGTTCCATTCTTTGGCACGCAGCACCACGCGAGGTTTGTCAATTAAATGGATGTGTACCCAGCTCTCTGCCTTATGATTGCACGCACCCGCCAAAGAACCTTGCCCACTTGGCCCACTAGTAGACAGCTGCTACACAAACCCCCCACCCCCACCCAGAACCGTCACCAGAAACTAAACCACCAGCTACATGCACCTTAGGTGGACCTCCTCGCCGTCTGGGCTGGGGGCACTGAAGAGGTGAAGCAGGCTTGAGTCTGTCCACACTAAACAGCTGTGAATGCCCACCAATGTCCAATGTATAAAGAACCCATCTATCTTCACCACGTGGAAAGGGCCCTCATACGGTCATTGTAACGGGACTCCTGGGATAAAAACAAAATCAGTATCCAGGAGTGGTGGGGGAACATTCTGTTTAGGGGATCCAAGCCAGTGGTTAGGAAAAGGTTTGCTGATCGCGACACCATGTCGGATCTGCTGAAGGATGTTCAGATCAGAGTTGGTTGTGAAAGTCCAATGAAACTGTAAGGACTGTACCATAAACCATCTCTTCGGACAATGCAGACCTATCTTCCTTTTGGAGCCGTGCGCACTCCCAATAGAACCCAGGGCAACTCATCAACCTAATTGAGACCGGTGAGTTGGGCCTTAAGTGCGGACTTCAGTTGCCGGTGGAAGCATTCCACAAATCCGTTGGACCGTGGGTGAATTGTGTTCCGCGGTCTGAAGAAATGTGGGTCGGGAAACCAAATCTAGCCATCTAATTGACGATGAATGCTCCGGCCTTTGTCTCAGTGTCACTGGATGTCAAAGGGACGGCCACTGGCCAGCGTGTGATATGTTCTACGACTGTTAGAATGTTTCTCATGTTGTGAGATACTGGCAATGGTCCAAGCAGGTCCACATGCACGTGTTCCAACCGCCTGTGTACCACCAGGAAAGGTTGAAGAGGTGCCTTAGTGTTCCGCTGAATTTTGACAGTCTGGCAGGAGGTACATGTGCAGACCCATTGTGTGACACCTTTTTTCAGACCATGCCATACATATTTATTTGACATGAGCTTGAAAGATGTTCTGATGCATGGATGAGACAAGCTGTGTATCTGGTCAAAAAGACGTTGACTCAAAGATGGTGGAATCACTGGTCGAGTGTAGCCCAAAGACATGTCACAAAGTAAGGTTGGCCACCCAGCTGTGTTGGCCCCCTGCTGTATGTCCAGGTTAGTAATGGCCGTACTGTATTCCTGAACATTGGGGTCCATTGCCTGGACACTGGCTAATTCCGGAATATCAATGTCACCCTGAATATGATATACAGTCAATCTGGACAGAATATTCGGGATCCCATTGTTTTTACCAGAAATATAGCGCATGTCCGTGGTAAATTCTGAAATATATGATAGTGACCCTGCTGTTTTGCCGACCATGGATCCATTATTTTGCTGAAGGCAAAAACGAGTGTCTGGTGGTCTGTGAACAGAGTGAAATGCCGACCCTCCAAAACTAATCAGAAGTGCCATGTGGCTTGATATAATGCACGATATTTCATCTCCAATGGCCAAAGATGTCAGGAAAAGAACACGAGGAGTTGGCAATGGCCATCGACGTACTACTCAAGAACCACACCCAGGGCCGTACTCGAGGCATCAGGACTAAATGTCAAGGAAGTGTTGGGGTTAGGATGGGGGAAGCATTGCTGCATTAACTAAAGCGTCTTTGGCATTGCAAACTCAACCTCTGCCTCTGTTGTCCAGGGATCATCCCTGTGCTTTGTGGTGAGGATTGGAAACCATGGTCGAAGAATGTCAGCAGCTGCTGGAATGAATCGGTGACAGAAGTTTTTCATGCCCAAGAATTTCTGCAGGCCCTGAACCGTGGTAGGTGTTGGAAAAGCACAGAATGCCTCTACCTTGATGGTTAAGGGAAAGACACCATTGACCATGATCTTGTGTCCCAGGAAGTCGATGGTGGACTTGCCAAATTGACATTTGCTATGGTTGATTGGAATTCCTGCAGCCATTGGAACAGACAGCCTAAATGCAGTTGGTTATATCCTGTTCAGTTTGACTGGATTTGAGGACGTCATCCAAGTAGATGGAAGTGCACTCTGCCCAAAGCATCTATAAGATGTTGGAAAGTTTGAGCGGCATTCTTCAGCCCAAATGGTATCTTTAAGAAATTCAAAAAGCCCGAAAGGCGTAAAATGTCATCCTTATAGACCAGGATCTGACGGTATCCCTTGACAAGATCAACTTTGGAGAAAACATGGAAAATGTGCAGATGGGCAGCGAAATCTTGCATATGAGGGAGAGGGTAATGGGACACACCCTGGTCTGTTTTGGAGGTGTTGAAATTAGGAGATAATGATGGGAAATTCATTGAGCAGGACAGCATACGCATCTTTGTGCGGGGTATGCATCCCGAGGTAGGAAATTCTCCCTTTGCTGCATACCAGTGGGTATGTTTTCAAAGTGGTGAAACGACCAATTTCCTCCACTTCACGTCTACTGGCAAATCATGGGACCTTCAAAAATTTGCACCCAAAATGACCTGTGCAACGGAAGACAATACGCAATTCCAACGCTATGTCACACCTCCTTTCCAAATCATGACCCGTCCTTTGCTAAATCAGGGAATTGTAGCCCCATTTGCTGCTTGAAGAGCCAGGTGTTGTTATTTATGTTTTTTTTTCAAAATAGGTTGGTTGGATATTTGCACTTACTAGCGTCGTGTTGAAGATACAATAGGCCGGTCAGTACTTGTGCCAGCTGCTGAGGCCCCGACTGGCAGCCGGCCTTTTCATTTCCTGCCTTTTTTCTCTAATAGGTAAATGGCTTTTTATGGGCTTTTTTCCCCATTGGCGATGGTAAAAACACCATTTTCACCGCCTGTCTGTGCATTCATCCTTCTTTAACTGAACTGCAGATATAGGAGGCTTGTAGGACACAGGAGATGGATCTACTGATCAAAGCAGCTCTTTGTGACCAGACACTTGCGTTGGAGTTTGATCGAGCCTGTCAGCCTCCCACGCTACATCATGGGGATGGCAGAAATCCATGTTAACGATTGGTATTGCGACACGACCCGGGAGTTTGGACAGGAATAGAGTCTCAAAAAGTAAACAATGAGAATGGCCATCAGCTAATATGAGCATCTCATTCATTAGATCAGATGGATCCCTGTCACTCAGGCCCTCCATATTTAAAAGCTCATGTCTAGTCAATTCCAGGAGAAATAGGCAGAACCTGGTTTAACTGCAGCCGTGGTGGCAGCAGCTGCAGTCGTTGTGTCCATGATCACTGGAGATTCAAGCTTCGGCTGAATCTTGCATTCGGGGCTCACCATTTCTGGCGGCAACTTCAGTACAGCTACTAAAGTCATATACATACTCACGTTAGTCAACACAAGACTGCTTTATTCAAACTTTACAGACTTCTTTTATATACCGCATTACTTGTCAGGGAAGATATTACAGCGGTGCTCAAGCAAGAGACTGGAGGTCTCATCGAGGGAGGCAGTGTGGGTAAAACTAAAAAATAAGAAGGGTGAGGTGGCTATTATAGGGGTACATTATAGTCTGGCAAATGGGAAGGGAGAACTAGAAGAGCAAATGTGCAAGGAATTAGCTGACACCTGCAGTAGGAATAGGGTGGTGTTGGTTGGGGATTTCAATTTTCCTAACATCGATTGGGAAACACAGTCAGTGAGAGGGCAGGATGGCTTAGAGTTTCTACAATTTGTTCAGGACTGCTTTTTGCAGCAGTATGTGGAGATGCCCACTACAGGGGGGGGCAATGTTCGATCTGTGGTTGGGGAATGAAATGGGATGGTTAATTGGGTAAGCAAATATGCAGATGATATGAAAATAGGGGGAGTGGTGGATGGTGAGGAAGGTTTTCTTAGATTACAAGATTTGGTTTGTTTGGAAAAATGGACTGAAAGATGGCAGAAGGAATTTAATGTCAACAAGTGTGAGGTGCTGCATTCCAGAAAAAATAAGCAAAATAAGACATATGCAGTTAAGGGAAGGGCATCGAGGAATGCAGAGGAAGAGAGGGATCTTGGAGTTACGGTACAGAGTTCCTTGAAGGTGGATTGCCAGGTAGACAGGGTGGTTATGGCAAACTGGCCTTCATATATCATAGCATAAAGTACAGCTGGAAAATGATGCTGCGACTTTGAAGGCATTGGTGAGGCCAGGTATGGAGTATTGTGTTCAGTTCTGGTCTCATTTGTCAAAGGAAGGATAGAGATAGGTGGAGAGAGTGCAGAGAAGATTTACAAAAATGTTTCTGGGCTTACAACATCTAGAATCCAGAGAAAGATAAAGGAGACTGGAGGGCTCATTGAGGGAGGCAGTGTGGGTAAAATGAAAAAATAAGAAGGATGAGGGCACTATTATTGGGGGATATTATAGGCTGCCAAATGAGACATGGTGAGACATTATTAAGAGTTTGCTATCGATCCATGGAACCAGCAGGTTTAAATTAAGCCCTGTGAATGTCCTGCACCTACCCGCAGAAGACACCACAGATCAACGTGCCGTTCCTCGGTATGCAGCACCATGCACGTGTGGTCCATTAAATGGGTGAGTGCCCAGCGGTCTGTTTTATGGTATTGCGCGACATCGGAGAACTGCGTCACCGACAGTTCACAATGTGGGCTGTGTGCCGGCTTGGCCCTCTACATATATTTATTTAGATTATTCATTTGGTCATTACGTGCTGCATATTGTGTGCTTTTGTGCAGGCACCATGGTAGTTTTGTCGGGTTGTAGATGTACGACCCAGTGCATCACTCCATGGATTCACAGAACATTACAGCACCGATACAGGCCCTTCAGCTTTTCTAGTCTGTGCCAAACTCTTATTCTGCCTTGTCCCACTGACCAGCATCCAGTCCATCACCCTCCATCTCCCTTGTATCCCTGAACTTGTCCAAACTCTTCATTGCTAACACTGAGCTCACATTTCCTCATGTAGCTGGCAGCTTGTTCCACTTTCCCACCACCTTGTGTGGAGAAGCTCCCCCTCATGTTTCCACTAAACTTTTCCCCTTTCATCCTTTGCACATGTATTAAGGATTTCTCCAAGAGGCAGAGTCTCAAGAAAACAACCTCTATCCTCAAGGACCCTCACCACCCAGACCAGGCCTTCTTCACACTGTGATCACCAGGGAAACAGGTCCAGGAGCATGAAGACGAACACCCAATGGTACAAACACAGCTTCTCCCCCTCTGCCATCAGATTTTTGAATGGACAAGGAACCACAGTCACTCCCTCACTTACTCTTCATTTTGCACAATTGGATTTCTTTTTTTAAAATGTAATTTAGAACAATATTTGCCCCTGTATTGTTGCCACAAAACGACAAATTTTCTGACATGTTCATCACAATAAATTTTTTAATTCTGAACACTGCGCGTACATCAGAAAACAATCATAGCTCAAAAAACAATTTCAAAAGATGAATTAACTATTTCCATGCACCCTCCCCTTTTATGTCTATTTTTCTAAATCCACTCCATGATCGAGACTTCTCCACTTAAACCCAACCCACATTTCTTCTCCCATTCAAAGTACTCAGTAATACACCAAGAAACTAAAATAAAATCTCAATGCTGGAAATACTCAGCAGGTCATCTACTGGAAAAATAATCGGAGTTAAAACCTTCAGGTCGATAACCTTTCACTGGGATTCAGAAAGATGATCAAACAAACCTGATTCTCTTTGCTGAGAAAAAGAAGAGGGGAAATAACAAACTGAATATGTGGGATGAAAAGCCCAAGCAGCAGAAATGGCAGTGGTGCTGGATGAGTGGAGTCGACTCGCTGATCAACACATCTGTCTGGATGGAGGGGTAAAGGATAAACAAGACAAACACGATGTCGTCACTGTGAGGTTCAATACGACAGCTGCAGAGAATCTGAAATGAAGGAATGGTGAAAATACTTGTTTTTGGATCAATCTGACAAAATTTGATCTGACAAAAGAAAACAAAATTGTTTTGCCCTGCCAGAACTGTCTTGATCAAGGGGCGCAATAAAATAGTCCAGAAGCCAACATTATGAAATTGAACAGAGAAGTTATACAAATCGGCAACAAGAGATAAAACACAGTTACATAATTCCATGAAAGTGGTGTCACAGGAAGACAGGGTTCTAAAGACAGCTTTTGTCATCTTGGCCTTCATTAATTAACATATTGAAAATAAGAGTTGGGAAGTTATGGTGAGGTTGGATAAGATGTTGGTGAGGCCACATTTGGAGTATTGTGTGCAGTTTTGGTCACCTAGCTACAGGAAGGGTATTAGTAAGATTGAAAGAGTGCAGAGAAGATTTACTAAGACGCTGCCAGGTCTTCAGGAGTTGAGCTACAGGGAAAGGTTGAACAGGTTGGGACTTTATTCCTTGGAGTGTCGAAAAATTGAGTAAGAGATTGCTTAAAGTGGCATATGAATGGGGAAAAAGGCTGAGAAAGACTGCTGTTGACCCAATTAATAAGGAAACATTTTCCTTGAGAAAAGTTGTCATTGGCCTATTTTCTCTGGAGTTATGAAACCATGCACAGAACAAGTCAATGAGGTACGATTACAACAGTGGTTTTCAAACTTTCTTTCCACTCACCTCCCACTTTAAGTAATCCCTTACTTACAGAGCACTTCTGGCATAAGGATTAAGTAGAATATGATCCGGGGGGTGGGGGTGGGGTTGGGGGTGGAGGAGAAGTTTGAAAATCACTGCTCTAGATGAATAGGTTTCTCCATCTCCGTTTTAAGCAGACATACTTTTATTCTGAGGTTGTGCCCACTGATCCTAAACTCTCCCACTACTGGCAAAATACTCTCTATCCAGCCCTTTCACTATTCAGCAGATTTCAATGAGGTTCTGCCTCATCCTTCTAAACTCGGGCGAGTACAGGCCCAGAACCATCAAATGCTCCTCAAACATTATTCCTCTTATCCCCAGGATCATTCTTCTAAACCACCTCTGGGCCATCACATCCTCTCTTAGAAATGGGGCCTACAAATGCTCACAACACTTACGAGATCAGGACAACCAGAAGGTGGTCACGGGAGGGGAAGCCAGCTGCAGGACTGCCTAGAGTCCCTGGATTGGATCGTGTTCAAGAACTCATCTGAGGAACTGAATCACTGTACCAGGACCATAGTGAACTTTATCAAAACAGCTGTGGACGAGGGTGTCCCCACCAAATTGTTCAGGGAGTTTTCTCAACCAGAAATCCTGGAATGACAACAATATCCAGAAATTGCTGAGAGCCAAATCACAGTTTGGAGATACAGATACACAAGGAGCTAATATGAACCATGGAAAGCCATCTCGCAGGTGGTGGAGATTCAGCACGAGAATGGAAACAACAAAGGATACCCATCAGCTGTGACAGGGGCCTAAATGACATAAAGTGCTGCAAAAACAAATCTGGTGCAGTGGGAGACGGCAAAGCCTCACTCCACATGAACTCAATGCCTTCTACACCTGATTTGACCACTAGTACAGGGAAGAAGCTTCGCAAATCCCCCCTCCCCCACTACATCTCTTGATGATCTGCTGCTATCAGTAACCAAAGATGACAACATGGGCTGCCTTCAGGAGAGTGGATCAAAGGAAAGGATCAAGCCTGGATGGAGAACCCAGCAGAGGACTGATAACCTGTGTTGACCAACTGTCCATGGATATCTTCAACATCTCACTCCGACAGGGAGTGGCACCCACCTGTTTCAAATAGGCATCAAACATACCAGTTCCAAAGAGTGGGGTAACCTGCCTAAATGATGATTAACGAGTGACACTCACATCCAGTGATGAGGTGGATTGAGGGGCTGGTGTTGAAGTACATCAGCTCCTGTCCAAGGGGCAACATGGATCGATTACAATTTACCAGACCTATGGCAGATGTCATCTTCACTGGCTCTGCCAAAACCCTGAAACACCCAGAAGACAAAGGTGCATCCATCAGAATGCTCTTTATTGACTCGAGTCTGGCATTCCATACCATCCTCCCATCAAAGCTGATGAGCAAACTCCAAAGTCCTGGGACTCCATAACATACTGTGCAATTGGATCCAGAATTTCTTCATCTCCAGGCCCCAATTAGTGTGGATTGGCAAGAACAACTCTTCCAAAATCTCCATTAGCTCCCAAACACCAGAGGGATGCATATTTCACCCCTGCTCGACTCGCTTTACATCTACAGCTGCATGGCTTGGTATGACGACACCATCTACAAATTCACTGACGATAGCACAGTCATGAGCTGCATGAGGAGGGCAACGAGTCAGCATTCAGGAGGGAGATTGAAAGCAGGGTTCAATCATGGACCAACAACTCAATGCCACCAAAACCAAGGAGATGATTGTCGACTGTAGGAAGAAAAAAAGATGGACATTGCCTGAACTGGAATGGTTTTGGTTTTGAGACACACACACACACACACACACACATTTGTGCAGAGTGGAGTTAGAGTGAAGTAAAAAGTGTTGTTATTAATCTTTACCAATGAAAATTATTGTTTGAAGATGCCATTGTCCTGTGAATTATCATGGACCTTTTTGTGCAAATATTAATCTTTAAAGTTACAATAGTTTATATATATTATCAAGTTATTTTGTGGGTTGGATTCAGGGTCCGCTCACAATCCTTTGAGATGCCAGAAGGCAAGCCATGTACGGAGATGAAACGTCTGCTCATTCAGCATCTGAAACCGAAAGAGGAAAACCTTCATGATGGTCCTTGAGATACTGGAGTGTTTGCTTTATTAAAAACGGAAGAATCTGTGTCATCAGGAAAGACTGCTGATCAAATCGAGAGACCATGTGTTGATTATCTGTGTTCTTAAAATTGAAACTAAGTCAATAGAGTGCTGAGAGATGGCAGCTGTTCGAATAAGCGAGTTCTTGATTCAAGTACCTGCACAGACAGGCTGGAGTCCATTGGCTCATGATTCATACTTTTGAAGAGGCTGAATGGACTTCAAAGGCAGAAATGACGGCACGTGTCATGGGATGAGCCATTCTGGAGAAACATTACAAATGAGAGGCAGAAGATGTTGTCCATGCTGTGGGGAAGAGAGGATTAAAGATACAGTCGTCAGAGAAGGTACAGTTACATCGTCTTCTCCTTTGACCAGGAGTAACAAGTGGATTTTGAAGGAGGAAGACCATTTCTAACCGTCTCTTTGAGATCAAGAGAGCAGCCTCGTTGAGACCGTGGAAATGGCCACTTTTGATGAATAAAGCCAAAGTCATCTTGCATTTGCAACATAACCATTTTTAAATGGAGACTTAGTTCAGCCCTTGACTGAGTTGATGAAATCTTGGTGGAAGAAAATAGCCACTCCACTGTCTCTTTGAAAAGCGAACAGATTCATCATGTGGAACAGATTCTGAAACCTCCCTGCAAGAGAGGAAAATAATCTCTCGCAGAGTAAGTTTCAGAGCAATGATTTTTCATCCCAGAAATTCAGACGAGTTTGAAAGAGGACCGATGACGAGGTTTTGAAATCCTTCAGTTGCTTTTGCCACAATTTAAAGAAATCAACATGGTGTGAAACGACTCAAATCCAGATACAACCCTTCACAAATTGAGCTCTTCCAGCTCCATTGGGTTCAACCAGCGAAAGATGAGTGGGTAAATCCACAGGGTTAGAGAGAGTCAGCAGGTCAAACAGGCATAGAGCAAAGAGAAAGAGACATCAAACACATTGTGGGTTTGTCCCTTCATCAAGGAAAGATGAGGAAGAGAAGGTCAGAAATGGGACCATTAAATTGTGGGGGTGGAGGGCAGGAGGAAGCCAACACACACAGAGAGGAGACTTGGGTACCTGGGGAAAACAGGTGGTTCCCTCCCCCTTTCCGTCTCCCCCCTGCCCGTCTCCCCCCTGCTCATCTCCGCTCTGCCCGTCTCCCCCCTGCCCGTCTCCCCCCTGCCCGTCTCCCCCCTGCCCTCCTTCCCCCTGCCCTCCTTCCCCCTGCCCTCCTCCCCCCTGCCCTCCTCCCCCCTGCCCTCCTCCCCCCTGCCCTCCTCCCCCTGCCCTCCTCCCCCCTGCCCTTCTCCCCCCTGCCCCTCTCCCCCTGCCCTTCCTCCCCTTCCCCTCCCCTTCCCTCCCCTCACCCTCCTTGCCAGCCTCCCCCTCGCCCTCCAACTCCCCCTTCACCCTGCCCCTTCTCCTTGCCTGGCCCCGCCCCCTCCCCTCCTCAACTTTCCCCGCATTTCTAATAGCCACTCGTAAAATTATTTCTCTGTCGTAATAATTCAAGCAACGAACCAAAACAGGTCTTGACTTTGACCTGAAATAGGTCTTGCACGCAAGGCTCTGTGAGCACGTTCCAGTATTATACCTTCCGGGAAATGTTCTTTACCCAGCACCTGCGGAATCCATTCAGTAAAAAATTTTCTTGGGTCTGGTCCCTCCATTCCTTCCGGCAAACCAATAATCTTTATATTGTTCCGTCTGGATTGGTTTTCCAAATAATCAATCTTTTTCACCAAATTTTTATTTTGAGTTTGTAAGTCTTTGACCATTTTGGTCACATCTGAAACATGATCTCGTATTTCGTCTATATCTTCTTCACACGAATTAAATTTATCTCTCACTTCAAGCATAAAAGCTCCAAACTCAGCCATCTGTTGAGAATGTATTTCCACCACAGAGTATTAAACCTAGTACCAAGTTCAGTCATAATCTTGGATAATCCCTGCATTGTATAAGATAATTTAGATTCAAGATTCACAAGAATCTTTTCAATTGGAAGAGATTCTGGCTCAACAGATTCCTGCTTCTTCTGCATAACCAAAGGGTCTTCTGTTGCTTCCTTCATTCTGGTTGCCTTCCTTGTAGTATAGCTGCATGTGGAAACCCCAGCCACAGCCTCTCCAGCAATGACTGGAGGACGCTGGCCGGGGTTTTCCCCAGTCCATAATGTATTAATTTCTCCCAGTACATCAAGTTGTATAGGTTCTTTTATCTCAAAAGGTGCAGTTTGCAGTGCCACCGCATTGCAAACAAATCCACCCAAACACCCCGCCGGTACCGGCCGCTCCCGGGTGGGGCCCGGCGGGCTGCGGGTCGCCCGCTTTCCCTGGACCGCGCGGCTGAGGAAGGTCCCGGCGCCGCCGCCAATGTCCCGCCTCCTCACAGCAAGAGCCAATCAGCCCGCGAAACCGCCCATCAATCCAACCAGACTTCAGCGTCCAATCCAATAGCGGCCTCACCGGATCAACCCATTGGCTCGCGCAACTGAAGCAACCAATCAGCGAGCGAGCGAACACACAGGTGAACCCAATCAGCATCGCAAGACAGAAAACAAAGGCAGTGGAAGGAGCAGGAGACCTTTCGGCCCTTCCACTTACAACTACCCCAACAACTCAATCAAATCCTTGAGAAAAACAGGATCACTTTGTTTTGGCTCCAGGATTCCTCTGATCTCAAGAAATACATTGTACCCCAACTGCAAGGGAGACTATTTATTATCAAACTTTCCTTTATATTTATTACCGCTTCCAATTTAATGGAGGACACAAGTGGTTGTGTCAGCCAGCTGGACCGCCTCGGGGAACCTCATGGAGCAGGCAATCATGGTGAGAAGGTAAGTCGTCCCGCGGGAGGCTGGTAGTGACCCTACAATGTCATTGTAGATGTGGCTGAACCAATGTGGTGCTGGCTCGAATGTCTGGCATGGTGCCTTCACGTATGTCTGCATTTTGGTCATCTGGCAGAGTGTGCAGGCCTTGGCCCACTGACAACCTGTTTCTGGAGGCTCAGCAAGACCAACCTATTGACCACCATTTTGACAGTACTGATGGCCGGGTGCGTCAGGTTGTGCTCCTCATCATAAAACTGCCATCTCCATGCTGTCGGCACGATGAGGTGGGATTTGCCATTGGAATGTCGCAGAGGAGCATCTACTTACCAGGGTCGATGTTAACATCCTCCAGCCTGAGCCTGGACACTGCTGTCTTTCTTGCAAGGATCTCAGGGTCGTCCTGCTGTCCCCTGCCGAGGGCTAAGTAGTCTATTCACTGGGACAGGGCCTAGATAGTCTTGATTGCGGGGGTGGGGCAGTGCGTCACCCATGATGTGTTGAATGTCTGTAGTGAAGTCAGACTCATATGAGAGGAGTCACTGCTGCTTGGCCGACCACAGGTCCAACACTTTATGGAAGGCAAAAGTTGATGGCTTCTGGTCCATGAAGACACTGAATTGTCTACCTTCCAAAAATACCTTAAGTGCCTGACTGCCAGGTACAGCACCAATTGCTCTCAGTCAAAGACGCTGTATTTGAGTTCAGGTGGCCAGAGGTGTCTGCTAAAGAAGGACAGGGGCTGCCATTCCCCTTCGATGAATTGCTCCAGTGCACCCCCTACTGCTGTGCTGGAAGCATCTACTGTGAGAGTGGTGGGTGTCTCTGGCCTGGCGTGTACCACAAGGGTTGTGTTGGCCAGTGCGTCCTTGGCCTTCTGGATCGCCTCCAAATCCTCATTGTCCCAGGTAATGTCTTTACCTTTTTCCGCATGATGTGGGCCACGGGGGGCATGGCAAGATGGCGTAAGGATCAGACGTGCCTTCCAGTTCTCTCCTGACTCTATCTTAATGTTTTGTCTAGAAATGCCCGTTAAAATTCTTTAAAAGTTGAGATAACTTCAGTGCTGTTAATTTAACTTATGATGGTACAATTGGTGGAAAAGAGCAAAAAAAAACGACAACAGATTATCAAAAAACTACATTTTCCAAAAGTTCAAGTTTTGGAGCCTACCTACAGGAAAGACATCGAGACTCAGCCTGAAATGGATCCCAGGAGAAAGGTACAGCTTTCGGATGTAGAGATCAATGTTACATCGGTAGAGCCCTCTAAAGAGGGCGCCAAACAGCCTTTAGAACAAAGAGTTACTCAGGTTCGTACATGTGCAGTAGCATCTGACGGCAATGTTATGAATGAACCACTTGTAGTAACATCAGTTGAAGTACCAGCTGGGGAAAGGCATTTGTCAACTGTAGCGGTGGCACTGCAAACTGCACCTTTTGAGATAAAAGAACCTATACAACTTGATGTACTGGGAGAAATTAATACATTATGGACTGGGGAAAACCCCGGCCAGCGTCCTCCAGTCATTGCTGGAGAGGCTGTGGCTGGGGTTTCCACATGCAGCTATACTACAAGGAAGGCAACCAGAATGAAGGAAGCAACAGAAGACCCTTTGGTTATGCAGAAGAAGCAGGAATCTGTTGAGCCAGAATCTCTTCCAATTGAAAAGATTCTTGTGAATCTTGAATCTAAATTATCTTATACAATGCAGGGATTATCCAAGATTATGACTGAACTTGGTACTAGGTTTAATACTCTGTGGTGGAAATACATTCTCAACAGATGGCTGAGTTTGGAGCTTTTATGCTTGAAGTGAGAGATAAATTTAATTCGTGTGAAGAAGATATAGACGAAATACGAGATCATGTTTCAGATGTGACCAAAATGGTCAAAGACTTACAAACTCAAAATAAAAATTTGGTGAAAAAGATTGATTATTTGGAAAACCAATCCAGACGGAACAATATAAAGATTATTGGTTTGCCGGAAGGAATGGAGGGACCAGACCCAAGAAAATTTTTTACTGAATGGATTCCGCAGGTGCTGGGTAAAGAACATTTCCCGGAAGGTATAATACTGGAACGTGCTCACAGAGCCTTGCGTGCAAGACCTATTTCAGGTCAAAGTCAAGACCTGTTTTGGTTCGTTGCTTGAATTATTACGACAGAGAAATAATTTTACGAGTGGCTATTAGAAATGCACAACAGAGAAAATCACCCTTGATGATTCAAAATAATCGAGTTTTCTTCTATGCGGATTTGAGTCAAGAAGTTATGTTCCAATGACGGGAATTCAACTCTGCTAAAGAGTTGTTGTGGAAGAAAGGTTATAAGGCAACCTATAGATATCCAGCTGTTTTGAAGGTTTTTCAAGATGGTTGCCAACCAAAGTTCTTTGAATCTCCAAAGGAAGCTATAGCATTTGCTCAAGAGCTGCCAATTACTCGGTTTCAACAGAGACGTAATCCGCCGCGATCTCTAAGGAGACAAGAGATGGAAGAAAAGAGCCGTGCTCCAAGAAGGAATGGTTGTAATGGTGACTCGGCAGTTGGAGCTGATTAAAAGAAGAGTTGTTCTTTTTTTTAATGTTTTTTTTAAGAAAAGGAATATTAAATAATGATGATGTTAATTTAAGATGAAGTGAGAGTTGGGGGAGAGAACTGAATGGGCACTATTTCCTGAAAGTCATCTGCTACGTGTGAGTTATCTCACACCCATTTTTTTTGGGAGTTACCACATTGCGCGGTTTAGACGGGAGGGGGTATTTTTAACCTCCTACCTGTTTTTTTTTCCTTTTTTTATATTATTGGATTAAAGAGTGAAGGGTTTTCTTTTGTGTTTATAAAAAAAAGCATAAGAAAGTATGTGATTGTTTAAAAAACTAAAAATTCATGTGGCTTTTTTTGTAAAGTTTATTCAGTAGATAAGGAATATTTGAAATTTAAATGTGAATGGGATGGATAAGTTTTTTTTAATATTTTTTCTTTAACTTTAAGGTGAAAGGAGTGGTAATTCTGGTGTATATTATTTTGCTATTTTAGTTATAGAACGAAGGGAATAATGGTGAAAGTTATAAATTGAATTGTACAATTCTTAATGAGGCTTGAATTTTGTTTGTGGTTTATGCTCCATTTGTTGAAGATATAGATTTCGTTGTAGATGTTGTCTTGGGTAAACTTGTACCTTTCACTTTGTTCGTTTTAGATTGGTCACAGTGTTTGAGCTACCGAAAGAAAATAGAGACACACACCGAGAGCAGTTCAGTCTACACAAATGTTTATTACAAATATAAAGCAGGTTTCAAACTACAATATGCAAGCCTGCCTAATCATACTTAACAACGCCTGGACTGGTCCCAACTGCCGAAGCGAGGCAATGACGGCACACTTGTAGTAGGCTGCCGGGGCGCCGGTAGCAGCTCCTTCACCTCCCCCGACCGGGACGTTGCTCGGACTCTAGCTGTTCTTCCTTCTTGACAAGGGATGTTCCCATCCCTCGGAGAGTCTAAACTTCAGCAGCAGGACCACAGACTTTTATACCCCAAAAACAATTAATCATGCACCCACTCCCTCTAACATTTGTCAGTCAAAATCAAAGCTGAGCATACTATTCTACAATTTAAAAGATTAATTATTATGGAGCAGGATGCTATGATATCCTGGTTTATCTCGTAGATACAAAGACTTATTGAAACTTCTAAGGCTTTAGCAATACCGTGCCATCCTGCATTTAGGGAAGAACAATTAATCATGCACCCACTCCCTCTAACATTTGTCAGTCAAAATCAAAGCTGAGCATACTATTCTACAATTTAAAAGATTGATTATTATGGAACCAGGATGCTATGATTTCCTGGTTTATCTCGTAGATACAAGGATTCATTAAAACTTCTTGAGCAAGGCAGGTTGTGACCAATACGTCAATTTCAGAGTGTCGTATTTGACAACTGCTTTCCCTGGGCCTCACGGTGGAATTCCATTTCAAAGTGTATCTTCAGATAAATCCCCATGGCTGAGTTTAATTACATCTGCTAATTCTGAAAGTAAGGTGACCTGAGTGTGGCCCCAGTGTTGTCAGTTTCACATAAGCAAGGAAGCATCTGAGCACATGGTTTTAACCCTTCATTACAGATGTGTTTTTATTATTTGGATATCTGAATTTTAACGTAATGATTGGGGATATTTAAATGTGGTTTTGGAGCTTTTATTGGATAATTATTCAAGATTAAAAGGGAAAAATGGTGGAAGAGTACCAAATTTGAATTGTACAATGTTTAAAGAGGTTAGAATTTTGTTTTAAGATGGCAGTTTATGTGACTAATATGATGATAGATGTGAAGTTAGTTGATATTTGGTGAAGGTTTATCTCTATAGAGAAAGTTTTATTTTTCATCTTTTTTTTTCTCATGCTACAACTTTTTTTAAAGAATTGATTATTGTTTAAGAATTTTTGATAGACAATGTTACTAATTTTACTAATTTTTTATATTAAGTTTGAGTTAAATATATGTTTCATCTTAACTCCATTTGTTAAATATATGCATTTAAGTTTGATTTAAATATGTTTTTTAAGTCTGATATCTTAGTATTAATTACTTTTCTTTTTGTTAGTATTTTAATCGGTTATGTTTTTGGTTTTTTTTGTAAGTGGGTTTTTTTCTCACATATATTATTAACTTTATTAATTCTTCACTCTTTATTTTGGGGGGGAAGGTGGGGTTGGACTAATTTGAGTTGGGTTATTAATGTGTAATAATTATTGGGGAGGGTATTCTTTATTTAGATTACTGATACTGTGTTGTAATTTCATTATTTTGTTCTTAATTTTTTTTAATGTAATTCTATATGTTATTCATGTTATAAAATCTTAAATAAAGTTTAAAAACAAAAAAATGATGTCGGCAACTACCGGTATGAATCGGTGATAAAAATTAATCGTACCAGTGAATTCTTGCAGCCCCTTCTTTATGTGGGGTTTGAGGAAGCACTTAACAAACTCTACCTTTTCAAGCAGGATTTTGTTCCGTGCCTGTTGATTTGACCCCCAAGGAAGTCAAACGTTTCCAACCTGAACTAGCACTGAGCAAGGTTTATATAGTAAGTCCAAATTCCCGCAGCCAGGCGCACAGTCACATTAGACGGTCTCTGTTTAGCTTCATTGCCACCACTTTGACATCTTGTGGTTACTGCCACCCTCTGCTGTTGGAGAATATCCTCCTTGGTCTCAGCCCCTTAATGTAACTAAGAACCCCTAAAATGCCCCTAATGTTTTGGCCTTCATCACTACTCCTGGCAAGGCATTCTTGACACCCACAACTCTGGGTAAAAGAAAATACCCCTGATATCTCCTCTAAATCTTCCTCCCTTTGCTTTAGACAGATGTCTTCTAGTGTTTGCTACTCCCATCTGGGTTTCCGGCAAACTGAAGGGCATCTTTCACTGAGTTTCTGGTTTTCCAGCAGTTCTGGATGTCTATCTCTGGATGCTCTGCTCCGTGGACCACCCGGCAGTATCCCATCTAGTCCTACAGTCTCTGTGTCAGACATTCTCTGCTGACCACTGCCTGATGGCTTTGTGGTCAAATGTGTTTGTCTATGAAACCATTCCCAGGAAGGTAAAGGGGCAAAGTCCTGCTGACTGGAACATTGTGCAGCACCAGGGCCAGGCCAATCTTTCACCACATCTGAGCCAGGTAGAACCTCAGCATAGAGCAGCATTTGGTGCCCTTGCACTTTAGTTGCAAGCACAGCCACACACAATTATGGCCATGCTGGTTACACCCTTTTCCCCATTGATTGACGATGTACACGGTCCTTCTCCAGACTCTATCCATTTTGGACCCCCACATGAATAGGAAATTTGTTTTGGGAATTGACAGGGTGGTGGTGTGGGGATGGGCCAAACCTGGCCCACGTGCAGCAGGACCGAAAGTTCCTTGCACGTTGCACCTGATAATCAGGTTTTACCCGAATGACAGAGATGGGCATCTCTGTGGTTCTCCCTGTCTCCTGGACCTAGAGGTCTTTGTACTGCTCCCCATCTCCTTAAGTTGGTGCTTTGTTCTCCACCACCCCCACAAGAAATCCAAGACCCCTGGTTGGAGGGCAGAGGCGCAGAGAGATCAGTGAGAACACGGGTAGTTTCAACAGGGTGGGGTCCATCCAGGCGCCTGATAACAGGAGGAACCAAGTGGGAAGGAGGATGCAGGGCATTCGATAGCAGGACATTGCGAGAGAGTGGATTCCTCGAACTCTTGAGGGGAGAAGGCGCTGGTCGATCCATCGGTTTAGGTGGGGCAGGGTATAGACATGGCAGCTGACTGGAATTGTCAGCGGGTTACTGAGACCTGGGAAAGGAGGGGAAGGAGGGTGCAGTAGTGTTCTGAGAGTGCTGAGGGAGAGGCAACATGGGTGCCACCTCAAGGCAACGGTCCCCTGATTGTTTGCAGGGATGGGCTCTGTAAATAGACTCATAGATATCCAGCACAGAGCATCTTTGTCGCCCTGCCATCAGGAATGAGATATGGAGGAATAAAAGCAGAGCAGCCAGGGAGGGAAATAGCATCTTCCCACAGGCCGTGCGATTGACAAGGCAACATGAGCTGGATGGGAGCTAAGAATGAAAAGGGTGAGAGGAATATGGACTGATTACAACAGCTCAGCTAGCAGGAGAGAGGGGCTGAAGGGCCTGTTTCTGTTTTGTCTATCTGGACCAGCTTTTGAGTTCAAGCTTTAAAAAACCCAATCATTTTTAAATTTAATATCAACGGTACAGAATGAATCAAGAGACAAGATGTCTGTCCAGCAGCAAGCGTCGAAGGCACTTCCTGAAACGGAGGCTCTGAAACCACAGGGAGGTTCTGGACGGAAAGAGGCCCAGCTTCTTCTGGAAGGAGGAGAGGAGAGGCAGGGAAAATGCGGGGGAAGGGAAGGGGAGGGGAGGGGCTAGGGATGCCGTCCACCGTTCACCTCCCCTTTCCTCTACCCCGTTCCCCTCCCCTTTCCACTGCCCGTTCCCCTCCCACATCCCCTCCCCCTTCCAGTCCCCAGTTCCCGTCCCCGCTCGCCTCCCCCATTCCCCTCCCCCTTCCCTTCCTCCTACTCCTAACCCTAACCCCTAACAAAATCCTAAACCTAACCTTAACACTACCGATACCCCCTACCACCGCTCCACGTCCCCTAACTCTACCCCCACCCTTTTCACTAACCCTAACTTTATTCCTACGCCTATGCCGCCCCCTAACCCCAACCCTAATGCTACCCACCATCCCCTAACCCCAAACCTCACTCCTCCTCTACCCCCCTGCTCCTACCCCCTTCCCCTATACCTAACACAAGCCCAATTCCCCGAACTATAGACCTAACCATAAACCAAGATATAGCCCTACCCCATGTCTCCTAACACTAACCCTAACTCTACCCAACTTCCCCAACCCTAAACTAAACCCTATCCCTATCCCTTACAACCTACCCCCTTCCCCTAACCCTAACTCCTACCCCTTCCACATACCCGCACCCCCTACAACTACCCCCTTTCCCTAACCATACCTCCTACCCCTTCCCCATACCCACAACCCCTACAACTACCCCCTACCCTATCCCTTACAACCTACCCCCTTCCCCTAACCCTACCTCCTACCCCTTCCCCATTCCCGCACCCCCTACCACTATCCCTACCCTATCCCTAACAACCTACCCACTTCCCATAACCCTACCTCCTACCCCTTCCCCATCCCCGCACCCCCTACCACTACCCCCTACCCTACCCCTTACCACAACCCCTACCCTTACCCCCTTCCACTACCCCCTTTCTCCTACCCCCTTCCCCTCCCCCTCCTTCCCCTAGGTTAGGGGTAGGAAGGGGAAAGGGAAGAGGGAGGGGAAGGGGAGGAGGAGAAAGGGAGGGGAAGGGGGAGGGTTAGGGGAGGGGATGGGGGAGGGGAAGGGGAAGGGGAAAGGGGAAGGGAAGGGCGGAGGGGAAGGGGGAGGTGAAGAGTGGAGGGCTGGGGTTAGGGCATAGGTGTGAGGGCAGGAGAAGGGGAAGGTGAGCGGCAGGGGGTTGGGATGGAGGAGGGGTAGAGGAGAAGAGGGGAAGTGGGTGAAGGGACATGGAAGAGGCAGGGAATGGGGTTGGCAGGGCCAGAGGGATACGACGGGGAGGGGTTCAGGCCATCATGATGTTGTCCGTCCTCTGTTCAGCTGGGATGCGAGGTTCTCTGGACTCGTGTCTTGTCTCTGAGATCGCTCCTTCTCCTGGGAAGAGAAATACGAGTGATAGAGATACTGTCTCTGAGGCCTGATCACAATGACTTTGGTGGGTCCCAACTCTTCCCCCATCATCCCCCCTACCCCTGAACACTGGAGCCTTTCCCCTTCCTCTGCTTTACCTGAGGAAGTCTGTTTTGGCGAAAACCACGATCTCTCTCTGCAGAGCTCAGAGCAACGTGTGTCCATCAGGCAACACCCTGGTTCTCCACGATATGGCAGCAAGATGCTAGACAATCATGGATGGATCAGTCGAGACCGTTCAGCTGATCCATCTGAACCTACCCCACAACAATGTTACCCTCCCCTCCCTCACACCAGTACTCTCCATTTTTCTTGAATTCCTGTCCATATTAAAATCCTTTTCATGCCTTTTTTGGACCAGCCTCCGCTACTACCCCGACAATGCATTCCAGCCACCCACTACATTCTGTGTGAATAAAATGTACCCCTCACGTCTTGCCTAAATTTCCCTCAGCTCACCTTATTTAGACGTCCTCTGGTATTCTCGCCCCAGGAATGCACACAATATTCCAAGTGTGGTCTGACGAGAATTTTATACATCTGCAACGATACCTCTTGGTTTTTGAACTCAATCCCCTGACTCCTGAAGGCCAGCACACAATACACCATCTTAAACTCCCTCTCAATTTGCACAGCAACCTTGGGTGATATATGGAGCAGGATCTAAATATTTCTCTGTCCTGCACACTGTTCATAATCCTGCCATTAACCAAGTGCTCTGCCCACACATTCTTGTAATCCGCATTCAATGAAGTTATTGGTCTATATGAAGCTACTTTTAATGGGTCTCCAACCTTCTTTGGAATAACTGTTATTCGTGCCCTTGAAAATTACTCTGGAAATAAACCTGGACCAGTTGCTTATTTAAGTACATCTGATTTACAGGATTGAACTCCATCTGTCACTTCTCTGCAAACTGGATGACCTATGAGAACCTTCTACACTGTCTACAACATCTCTACCTCTGTGTGATCCCCTGACGTACCCACCCTTCCACTCCCATCATCATTCATAAAAATCACAAAGAGCAGGGGTCCCAGAGCAGATCCCTTTGGAGCGCCACTAGTCATTGTTCCATCTACTACTACCCTCTGTTTTCTGCAGACAAGCCAATTCTGAATCCACACAGCCAAGGGTCCATGGATCCCATGCCTCCAGACATTCTGAATGAGGCCTCCGTGGGGACCTTGTCAAGCATCTTACTAATATCCTCGTGCAGCACATACAGACTTTGACCTTTATCTATTTCCATTCACACCTCCTCGAAAAACTCAATTTGACTCGTGAAGCAGGACCTGCTCCTCACAAAACTATCCATGAGTTTGCCCAGCATGTTTGGGCATTGCCCTTGGCCCCAGCATCTGCAGACTTCCTGGCCAGTCCCTCCCTTACCGCTTCCCAGAGCTTCCGTATCCATTACAACATCAAGAATTGCTGCCCAGTACAGGCCCTTTGGCCCATAAAGGCTGTACTGACCTTTGTAAGTGTTCTCCACAACCTTTACCTGTACCACACCCATAGGAACATAGGAAGTGGGAATAGGAGTAGGACAAAAATGGCCTATCGAGTCTGCTCCGCCATTCAATACGATCATGGCTGATCTAATTTATGACCTAACTCGACCTACCCTGCCTTCTCGCCATATCCCCAAATTCCTCTATCATGTAAAAATTCTGTTCCCTTACATCCACATGCTCGTCTCAGAGACTTTTATATGTACCTATTCTACCAACCGCTACCACTTTCTCCGGTGACGCATTCAAAGCTCTCACAACTCTCTGTATAAAAAAAATCTCCCCTCACCTGAAGCGGATGCTCTCTGAGATTTGCACCTGACACTTTAGGAAAGGTTTCTGGCTGTTCATTCCATCTATGCCCCCCACAATCTTATTTAGAATAAGTTATTAAGCTGTGGAAGGGGCAAGTTGGGAGAGGGAGGAGGGGAGAGAGCTGGTGGGGGAGGGGTGAGAGCTGATGGGGAGGGGACAAGGCCGTGTTGGGGAGAGGGATCAGGATCCCGTTGAGGTGGTGAACGGACAGACATGGGTGGATCTACCTGCCGAAATAAAGGATCAATAAGAAGGCCATCTCGGGATCTACCAGCATCTTCTGGGGCTTGATGTCTCAATGGAAAACCCCCTGAGGATGGAAGTAGGCCATGCTCTGCTACAGCTGGTACATGAACATCTGGCAACACAACGATATAACATGACCCACTCTGCCTCCACACTGGCCGGGTCTAAATCCTGAGGGTAAGGGGAGGTGGGTGAAGGGCTCCTCCCTGCCAATCAACATCCATCCTCATCATCCTCTCCGCCCCTCTCCCCTCACTACCCTTTCTCTCCTCACCAATACCCATTGAGACCCTCATGAACCCTTCATCGATATCCAGTCCCCAGCGAGACTCAGCCAGTAAACTCCTTCATATCCTCCAACCCCACCATCCAAGCTTGCCCCAGTGGACAACTTGACCACCCAGACCCACAACCACCTTGATGTAGATCATGGGAATGGGCTGCTTGGCCTTGTTGAAGTGCTGGACCATGCAGTGAACCGTCTCGGGAACATAGACCAGACCCAGATTCAAATAAACCGCCTCTTTCTCTTGGACACAATACAAACATGTCAGCTGGATTTACCCTCCAACACCCAGTGCCTCTCCCAACTGGAGTGCCAGCCCCTCCTGATCTCTGTAGGCCTGATGCCCCCACTGCTCAACACAACATTGCATGAATCCAAGGGCTCAGCGAGCAGAGCGTCAACAGGCCGTAGTGGACCCGTCCGCTGCCCCATCATTCGGCTTCTGGTGAGACTGCACAAAATGTGCAGCTCTGACCGCCCTCCCTCGTGAGGCAAGGATTCACCGGGAGAGAAAAACCATTAACGTTTCGAGATGAGAAATGTTTGCAGCCGGGTGTTGGCTGGGGTCGAACATGTGGAGGCTGAGTTGTTGGGATGATTCAGAGCAGGCGTTGATTTGGAAGGGCACCAAAAGGTTCTGGGGAAGTGAGTTATGGGGGAAAATACATTCGTGAAATGAATTGGGGAAACAGACTGGAGGGGCTGAGTGGCCGAATTTGGCGACCTTGTCTTGTGGTCTTGCTGCTCTCTGGAGTTGAAATGGCAAGAGGTCATGAGTTAATGGGTGAGGAGCAGGGCAGCCAGCGTCAAGGAGTCGGCACTGGTCAGAGGGGCAGGATGGAGGCAACAGAGAGGCTGCAGCGAGACAGATCGATTGAAGGAATGGGGAAGGTAGCAGCAAATGATATGCATCAGAGTGGGGGTGGGGTGGGTGCAGGTGGATCTTACCTTGACTACAGAGGAGTAGAAGTTGAGAAGAGGGACAATGACGGTGTGATCCAACTTTCGCACGATCTGCAGTTTGCGGTTCTATGGCGAGAGAGGAACATCAGCAAGGCTGGGCGATGGTTCGGAGCCCTGAGGGGCGACTTGTCCAAGTTGAGGGGGGAGGCGGGGAGGAGATTCGTCAAGAGGTCAGAGGTGGTGAACTCCAAGGGAGGCCGAAATGGGGGTCTCGTCGAGAGTCGGTGGGGGGGACTTTTTGTGTTGCTGGAGCGGGGACTCGTCAGGGGGTTCAATGAAGTATCACTTCCGTTTTTATGATTGTTTTCCCAGCTTCTACTAAACAATGAATTTGCAGAAAATCTTTGATATTTGCCAGGTGTGTGTGTGTGTGTGTGTGTGTGTGTGTGTGTGTGTGTGTGTGTGTGTGGGGTGGGGGGTTGTGTGTGGGGAGGGGGGCTGCTGTTGTGGGTTTGTGTGACTTTCTCTGTTTCCAAACCCCATGGCTGCTTTGGTCTCTGTCAGATGCTCCTCTTTCCACCCACCCTTCAAAAATGTGTTTGGGGTGTTTGTCAATTGGGTGTAATTGTGTGAAACGGGCTCATGTGTCGCAAGGGCCTGTGAACGTGCTGTAGGCCCTAAAGTTAAATATCAGGGTTTTCCATTTCCACACAACTGCTCCTCCCACTCACCTTGAATCTCTTGTCCTGCAAGATCTTCTTGATGGCAATCAGCTCTCCGGAGTCCACCACCCTTGCCTGGTACACCACACCGAAAGATCCATTGTCGATGATTTTATCATCTGTGCAGGACACCACCTTGGGGACGTTGGGTCCATGACACGGTGTGGCCACCTCTGTTGTGACCTTATTGCCATGTCCTCTGGGGCAGAAGCAGCAGCATTTACACACCCAGAGGGTACACAACAGGTCATTTATCCCAACCCAGCCTTGCTGTCCAAGTTAGTCTCTACCCCTCCCTCTAACTCCCTTCCAAGGGTCACCTAAATGTCAGAATTGATCCTCTGGTGGTTCGTTCCAGCCTCTCAGTAGAAATATTGCCACCCCAGGTCCCTCTTTGATCACTCTCCTCAGAATGTCTACAACCCTCCCTCCATGAGAGGATCGGGTCATCCTTGACCTTCAGCACGTCCCGGGGAGATGAACCACTCTGAACCCTACCACGGGTTTAGCAGAAGCCCTCCACATTCCCAGAAGCTCAGCAACACCGTGATCTTCCATGATGCAAGCGAGACCTCGTCGCCTGAGTGAGCAGGTGGTGCGGAGAGAGCCCCACGCTTCACCGCTCAACTCTGTTGGGTCCGCCGCAACAGAAACACTTTCTAGCACCTTGATCCAGGTCCACTGGGGGAAAGAATCCTATCCCGGTTGGGGGGGTGTGGGGGTGTATGCAAGGGTGGAAGGGATCTTGTAACCACGGGGAGGAGGAGCGGTCCTGTCTCTCAGTGGACAGATCCCATTCCAGGTGGAGGGGGAGGTCTGTCCCATTTCTGTTGAAAGGTCTGCCTTCCATCCCCCTCGCAACTTCTCTTCTCCCTCAGACACCTCACACTCTCCCCTGCCCCGATTCCTCTACCACACTCTCATCCCCCACCCAACATGGTTTCCCCAGTCCTTTCCGTCCCCTCGCACCCCATCCCCCCAGCTCAACCCTATGTCCCCTATCTCTGATCCAATCTCCCTTGACATTAGCCTGTGGTGCTACCCCGTTCCTTTGTTCTCCCATCGACTCCTACAGATCCCATCCCTGTATCCCCTCACATGCCATTGTTCTCCCCTCCCCAGTCCCCTCCAGCTGCCTCATAAAGTGCCCTGCACTCAGGATGGGGAGAGGGGATTAAATGCAGCCTCCATTCTCTCCGCCCACACTGGGTGAAGGATGGTGCCAGAGGAGGTTCTGTCCCAGTCGGGGAGCCTGTAACTGGCTCTTTATCTCACCCATGGGCGCAGGGTGCTTCCAAACACAACCCTGTTGATCAGAGGGTCCCTGGGATGAGACAGCGTCCTACTCCGACACGTGGGCCAGAATCCCCTTCCAGGAGAGGCATCTTTCTCTTGTTGCTGTGCCATGGCATGACTCAGCTATGGCTGCCCCATGCAGTGACATCATCACCCCCTCTGTGTCATCATCTCCCCCCTCTGTGACACCTCCCCTCTCTGTAACCCACTAGTGTAATGGGCAGGGACATCCAACCATTTAAATCCTCCTCAATTTCCCCAAGCAAGGGGAGAATACTTCAGCTGGTCTAAATTACTCGTTGTTATCTATTCTAACTCCTAGATATTTGATCCCATTTTGCCTCCACATTTGTTGACTATTTTCTTGACATTGGCTCTAATCCCCCTTCCTAAGTGACATGATTTTGCACATATCCCAAAAGAACTTATACCCAGAGATCTCCCCATAGTCCTCCAGGGTGGAGCACAACTTGGGCAATGAGTGTGTCGGGTCTGTCAGATATATCAGAACAACTTCTGCAAATAAATTGATTTCATGCTCTTCCTGGCCTGTTCTGAAACCTTTAATGCCTGAATCCTGGCAAATGGCCTCGGCCAATCACTCCATGGCCAGTACAAACTCACTCACTGGGGGAGTGGGGGGGAGTCAGACCTTGATCGGCATGCCTGTTGGCTACCTCTGTCCCTCTCATCTCGACATCAGTGGCTCAGGTTGGGGGAGTCTGTGCAGCCTCCTGCAGTGCACAGCAGCACTGCTGGACCACTTTTATCTCCTTATTTTCCTGGGCCCTCTCCAAATCTTTCCTTTCTATGATCTCACATTGCTTTCTCAGGAGAAACACTGGCAGCCAAAAGGCACCTTCTGATTCCCCTTCGATTTTGGGAACTCCGACTTCTTGAAGTGGGACAACACATGGTGACCTATTTTCTCAAGATGTGGATCCAGGAGCTTGGACCAGACTAACAGTTTGCCCTGGTCCGCCAGCATGCTTGCCAAGCTCCCCAACCCTGCACTCTCGTCAGTCCACCCGCAGATTTTGTTCTCCCTGCCTGCACTAGATTTCCTGCCCTGATTCCAAAGCATCTCCACTGCAGCTGTGTTCAGTCAGAACTCGAAAGACCCTGCTCACTGCACCAATTATTATGTGTGTGAAACTGATTCGAGGGGTACCAAGGGTGGCGAATTTGAACTCAGTTGTCTTTTATTGACACATGTAGTGAAGTCGCATGAGGAGTAAAAGACACACACAGACACAAACTCGCCGGATTAATCGATACACTTGCAACCACTCGTGGATAGAAGACTTGACAATCAACTTGTCACATACGATGCCTTGAACAGGTCATTCATTCACTCATTGATCTTGGATGCCTGTGGGTGGTAGGGGATATGCAGGTGGCCCCAAATACTTGGCATCACCACCCATTGCTGGTGGACGTTACCCGATAGGGTATTCCACATATGGAGCACGCTTAAATGGTGCTTGGTCGGCCCGCTGGCAGGACATCCGAGTATGTGCTGACCGTCGTGAGAACATATCACTTTTTATTTTGGCAGGGGAGAGGCCTGATATGGTCAATTTATCAGACTTGCCCAGCTCCCGAACCCCGGCGAATGTGGCCCTTGGTTTTAATTGCTGACAAATAGGGCATTTGGCCATCACAGTTCTTGCAACATCATGAGACCCCCAGATCCTCTGTCCATCATAGTGCCCCCATATGCCCACATTTATGATGCACCATGTGATAGTACAGATCTATCACCAATGTACATAGTGTATATAGTTACTGTATCTAGACTCTGCTTACAGCGATTGGCTGAGAGCTAAGCCACACCTATTGTTTGGGCCTTAAAGGGTTGTGTCCCTAGCCAGGTCGGATCATTCCGGACTGGTCGGCCACCTGTGAAGAGCTCCGGTCTTTTGCTAATAAAAGCCTTGGTTTGGATCAACAAGTCTTTGGTTCTTTCGACGAGCTCTACCACGAGCTATAACCCACGCGGTAATGGCCAGGTCGAGAGGGAGAATGCCACCATATGGAGAGCGGTTACACTGGCTCTCCGGTCTAAAGGTCTCCCCACCTCTCACTGGCAGGAGGTTCTCACTACTGCCTTACACTCCATCCGCTCCCTCCTATGTACTGCAACAAATGCCACCCCCCACGAAAGGATGTTCCTTTTCCCGAGGAAATCCGAATCGGGAACCACTGTACCGGCATGGCTCACCGTCCCTGGCCCCGTCCTTTTGCGACGCCACGTCCGGCACTCAAAGAACGACCCCTTGGTCGACCGAGTGACTCTACTCCACGCGAACCCACATTACGCATACGTGGAGTTCCCAGACGGGCGGGAGGACACTGTTTCGGTGCGGGACCTAGCTCAGGACGCGGTAGACCCAGCAAACCCCCCAACTCCTTATGCTCCAGGCCCCATGCCGCAACAGAAGGACCAACAGCACCCCAATGACTCGGGCCACCCTGCCGACAAAACGACTGGGGAATTGAGCGACGGAGCAGTCGCACCCGATGAGCCCGCTGGCGACACCACTCCAGCGACCCCAATCCCGGCACCACGGCGGTCACGCCGGATGGTCAGACCCCCTGACCGCTACAGTCCTTGACCTACCCCTTCCTTTTCATTCTCTCCCTCGTTTTTGTTTTTTTTTCCCAGGGTCAATTCTCCAAGAAGGGGTGAATGTGATAGTACAGATCTATCACCAATGTACATAGTGTATATAGTTACTGTATCTAGACTGTGCTTACAGCGATTGGCTGAGAGCTAAGCCACACCTATTGTTTGGGCCTTAAAGGGTTGTGTCCCTAGCCAGGTCGGATCATTCCGGACTGGTCGGCCACCTGTGAAGAGCTCCGGTCTTTTGCTAATAAAAGCCTTGGTTTGGATCAACAAGTCTTTGGTTCTTTCGACGAGCTCTACACACCAATGCTGCCAAGGCTCCGGGGTCACTCTGCTTGGGGAAAATAGTGGCAGAGCATATTTGAGCAGCTCAGTCCACAGTGGCATCGCATCAGCTTCAGCGGTTTTCCTGGAGGTGTGTCCATCCTCGTGGTGGACCCTGATTTTTCTTTTGTTGTTCCACCTCTCAGAAGATCTGCCAGTGCTGTTGTCCTCAGAGCAGGCAGCCTCCCTGTCTCCTGCCGCCGACCCATCCACACTGACGTGCTATTTGGCACAGCCCAGAAATCCTGTGGCACTAATCGGAAAAGAGGCTCCTGGGCCTACCTGGTTGTCCCTGTTTGGATCAGTGCCACAGCTGCCAGCTTGGATAGTTGGCTCTCCCCTCCACCACACCCACTTGTGTCAGTACTTTATCTGTGGTGGGCTGGAGCGCTGCCACCTTACTCCGCTGTTTTTCGCACCTCCACCAGCCAGAGCCGTCAGTAAACCAAGCTTTTTCCCTGCTGTCCAGCATCGAGGGTGTTGAACGGTTTGCCCCAGGCCATGGTGCCAAGCTCTTCTCGGGGTCATTCAGGTGGGAGGCTGTCACTTTCGGGCAGGACATGATCTGTTCTTGCAAGTGGCTCAGGCCCGGCCTCTGTGCGGTCTGCCATGTACCACTTCTTCGGTCTGCTGTGAGTGGCATCCGCAGATTGAACCCATCACATGTTGGGGAGGTGTGGCTGGAGTGTGACTGTCTCTGCTGCCATCTGGTTCTCTGTGGTGAGCAGGCGAGCATCTGACACTCAGATGGGGAGTCGCGGGAGGCAGCTTCCAGGAGGGAATTGAACCAGAAGCTGTGTGGGACTCGGCGACCTTGCCTCTTTTGCTCGAGGCTCCACTAGACCATTGTCTTCATTGCAGAGACAAGTCATTCAAAGGGTCTTCCAGTTTTGAGGGGTTGGGAGGTGCTTGTGGTCAGTGGCAGTGGTGTTCAACAGCGTGTTTTATCATCTAAGAAGCCATTTGTTGTTCAGGTCATCAATGAAGTGGAGAGTTTTTTTTTCTGGGCAACATTGTACAGTAGATGGAGGGGCAGGGTGAGATGGGGAATATGTTGGCACCAGTAACCCAAAAGACCCACAAAACTTTGTGCCTCAACTTGTTGGTGGGCACCGCAATGTGGATTTTGCTTTGAGCAACCATTGATATTTCTCTGCTGCCTGGATGCTCAGGAAAAAGACTGTTGGACTAGGACCCTGGACCTTTTCCAGGTGGTGCCTCCCTGGTGCCAGTGTCTGGGGTGTTGCTGCTGGTGTTCAAGACATCCTAAAGTGGGTCAGAGGTTGTGGTACATGGAGATACCAATGACATAGGGAGGAAGAGGGAAGAGTTCCTGAAAAGTGGGTCCAGGGCGTTTAGTGAGAGCTGAAAAGAAATAGCATGAAGGGAGTCATGTTGGGATGACTGTCTAGGCCCTGTGATAGTGAGAGTAGGAACAGAATGAGGTGGAGGATAAAGGCGTGGCCTGAAGGTGCGGGTTAAGAGGTCCTTGAGGGCATCCTATTTGCCTTGCTCGGGAGGCTGATGTCGGAAGTCGATGAGCCTTGCTGCCATGTCCTGATGAGCAAGAACATCATGGAGGAGTAATGGATGTCATCAGCGGTGATCTCTTGGAGGTGGAACTGGTCCTTGGCCAGTTTGAACCCCACGTGTGGCTCCGACATCCAGAACGTTGACAGCTTCAACCAAACCATCTGAAGAGCCGCCTGCACCGTGATCTTCACGTCCAACTGAAGGGCTGGGTCCTGCTGAGGTCACCACTGTAGCAGGCGCGCTCCCGCGAAGTCTGGAAAGAATGACATGCACCCAAGAAGTGGAAGTGGAAGATAAGTTGCTTGAACAGGCAGCTCCAGCCTCGGATTGGAAGGCGATCCTCCCGTTGTTCATTGTTTCCAGCCATGTGGGTTATCCCCTGGGATGGGCATTGGCCCCAATGGTGTCTGCGCTGTCAGCGTGTTTGTCGGCTCTCTAGTGCTCGTGTCTCGGTTAACAGGCCACTCCAACTCGATATGTCAGAAGAATATGGAGCCCATATTTACCAAGGGTGGGTGTGGATATTTACATGAAACCCTTACACTCCCTTTCACCTGAAGGCCTCCGTTTATTTAATGAAACTTTAAAGTAACAGACACTTCTGTTGAGGCGAGAAGGGGAGAGGTTAGGATATTGGGGATGAAGGTGGGAGGTGGTTTCTTTATTCTTTCTTTTATAGATGCCACACATTAGATGAGCATTATTATTAATTGTGTGAATTTCTTGTGGTTTTAAGTATATAAATATTTTTTTAAAATTATCGGCAGGACCACGAGTGGCAGATAGGATCATGGGGACTCTCACCCCCCAACCCACCCACCCCAAATATCAATGGGATAAACCGGGTTCATTGTCAACATCGTCGAGGATCCCTTCCACCTGCCCACAGCATTTGGCAGCTCTTCTCGTCGGGAAAGGGGTCGAGGAATATCGGAGCCAGTAGCACCAGGCCCAGAAACAGATTCTTCCTGCGAGCAGTGAGAATGGAGAATGATGGATGACCGGCTCAGACAAAGACTCCATAACTCTGCTATTGATTCAACAGAATTTATTTCTTTTTTGGGAGGGACTGCACGTGTATCATTTGTCTCTCTGTGCGTAGGTCCGGTTGTGTATTTTCAGAGGTTTCCACGATGAACACAGTTTCCTCGGGTTAAATTTGAACAGGTACAGAGGAGCTTTCCTGTATTGGAGAATGTATCTCATGAAACAAAGTTGACTGAGTTCGGGCTTTTCTCTTTTTCACCCCAAAATTAACTTTATTCTAAAATTATTGACCAAGAGGACAACTGTTCCATGTCTTTTCTCATCCTCGTGTTGCATGCCTATATTCCCTTCACTGCTCATGTTCTCTGTTTAACATCATTCCACCACTTTGACACCTTGTGGTTACTCCCTGCACTCTGTGGTTGAAGGGGTTCCCCTTAGTCTCCGCCCCTCAAGACCCAGAGGATGAGAGTCCTTCCCCACAGCGCCCTCATGTTGGCTGCGCCAAGCCTCAGTGCATCTCTCAGCAACCTGGAATAGGCCGGTGGGCAGCGTTCCCTCACCCACATCTCCATGTGCTAAATGACCAGCAGGTTAACGTCGAACAGTTATGCCCTTCGAACCTCGATGTTGCGCTGACCTATCAATTCCAAGCAAAATAAAAACTAGACCCTTCCTCCTTCATAACCCTCCATTCTTGCAATGGAGGGAGTGCAGAGATGATTCACCAGGCTGATACCTGGAATGGCAGGAATTACTTATGAGGAAAGATTGCGCAAATTGGGATTGTACTCGCTGGAGTTTAGAAGATTGAGAGGGGATCTCATAGAGACATATGAAATTATGGCAGGACTGGACAGAATGGATGGAGATGGGATGATTCCAACGGTGGGAAAATCCAGAACCCGGGGCCCTGGTTTGAGAATAATAGGCAAACCATTTAGGACCGAGATGAGGAGGAATTTCTTTACCCAGAGGGTGGTGAATCTGTGGAATTCATTGCCACAGAGGGTAGTAGAGGCAGGTTCATTAAATATATTTAAGAGGGAATTAGATCTATTTCTTCAGTTTAAGGATATTAAAGGTTACGGAGAGAAGGCAGGGATGGGGTACTGAACTTTAAGATCAGCCATGATCTCGTTGAATGGCGGAGCAGGCTCGAAGGGTCGAATGACCTACTCCTGCTCCTATCTTCTATGTTTCCTTCATTCATGTGTCCAAGAAGCCCTGAAATGCCGCTAATATTTCAGCCTTCATCACCACTCCTGGCAAGACATTCCTGGCACCCACAACTCTGTGTAAAAACAAGTTCCCCTGATATTGCCCCTAAACCTTCCTCCCTTTGCTTTGGGCTTCTAGTGTTTGCTTCTCTTATCTGGGTTTCAGGCAGACCAAAGGGCATCTTTCACTGAGATTCTGGTCTTCCAGCAGTTCTGGATGTCTGTCTCTCGATGCTCTGCTCAGGGTACCACCCCGAAGTATCTCATCAAGTCCTAGTCTCTGTGTCAGCAGGAATTCCATGCTGACCACTGCCTGATGGCCCTGTGGTCAACAGTGTTTGCCTATGCAACCATTCCCATGAAGGTGATGGGGTAAAGTCCTGCTGACGAGGAAATTGTGTGGCATCAGGGCCAGACCAATCTTTCGCAACACCTGAGCCAGGTAGAACTTCAGCACATAGTGGCTTTTGGTGCCCTTGCACTTTGTTTCCTAGCACAGCCATACACAAAAGCCTTGCTGGTTAGGGTTATGCCCCCATTGATTGACGACGTACATGGTCCTCCAGACTCTATCCATTTTGGACCCCCACATGAATAGGAAATGTGTTTTGGGAATTGACAGGATGGAGGTGTGGGGATGGGCCACACCTGCCTCACGTGCAGCAGTACCCGAGAGCTCCTTGCACCTGATTACCAGGTTCTACCGGATTGACAGAGTTGGGCATCTCTGTGGTTCTCCATGTCTCCTGGAACTGGGGGTCTCCTTACTGCTCCCCATCTCCTTGAGTTGGTACTTTGTTCTCCACCATCACCACAAGACAACCAAGACCCCTGGATGGAGGGCAGTGGTGCAGAGAGATCAGTGAGAATACAGGTAGTTTCAACAGGGTGGGGTCCATTCTGATGCCTGATAACAGGAGGAAACCAACGGGGAAGGAGGATGCAGGGCATTCGATAGCAGGTCGGGCAGGGTGTAGACATGGCAGCTGACTGGAATTGTCAGGGGGATACTGAGACCTGGGAGAGGAGGGGAAGGAAGGTGCAGTTGTGTTTTGACGAGAGAGTGCTGTGGAACCTCAAGGCAAGGGACCCCTGAATTTTTTGCAGGCATGGGCTCTGCAAATAGACTCCCAGATATCCAGCAAAGAGCATCTTTGTCCCCCTGCCATCAGGAAGGAGATATGGAGGAATAAAAGCAGAGAAGCCAGGGAGGAAAATAGTTTCTTCCCACAGACCGTGAGATTGACAAGGCAACATGAGCTGGATGGGAGCTAAGAATGGAAAGGTGGAGAGGAATATGGACTGATTACAACAGCACAGCCAGCAGGAGAGTGGGGCCGAAGGGCCTGTTTCTGTGGTCTATCTGGACCAGCCTTTTGAGTTCAAGCTTTAAAAGACCAAACCATTTTTAAATTTAATATCAACGGTATAGAATGAATCAAGAGACAAGATGTCTGTCCAGCGGCAAGCGTCGAAGGCACTTCCTGAAACGGAGGCTCTGAAATTACAGGGAGGTTCTGGCTGGTATGAGGCCCGGCTTCCTCTGGAAGGAGGAGAGGAGGCAGGGATAATGTGGGGGAAGGTGTGGGGAGCGGAGGGGGTAGCGATGCCTTCCTCCATTCACCTCCCATTTCCTCTACACCGTACCCCTCCTCATTCCCATGCCCATTCCCCTCCTCCATCACCTCCCCATTTCCCGTGCACTACTCGCCTCCCCCGCTCCCCTCCCCAACCTAACCCTAACCCCTAACAAACTCTATCCTTAACGTTAACACTACGGATACCCTTAAACACTACACCACGTCCCCAACCCTAACTCTTATTTCTACTCTATCCCCTAACCCTATCCCTACGGTGTCCCCTAAACCAAACCCTAATCCTACCCACCTTCCCCAAACCCCAACTCACACCCCACCTCTACCTCCTACTCCTACCTCCTTCCCCTAAACTTATCACGCCCACTTCCCTGAACTCTAAACCTAACCCTAAATCTCGACCTAACCTGAGCCCACATCTCCTAACCCTAAACCTAACTGTACCTCTACACGTCCCTGACCCTTATCTTAATTCTACCCACCTTCCCCAACCCTAACCTAAACCCTACCCCTATCCTCTACACCTACCCCCTTCCCCTAATCCTATCCCATACCTGCACCCCCTACCACTACCCCATAACCTACCCCTACCCTCTCACTACCTCCTTTCTCCTACCCCCTTCCCCTATCCCTCCTTCCCCTAAGTTAGGGGTAGGAAGGGGAGGGGAAGGGAAGGAGGGGAAGGGGAGGAGGGGAATGGTAGGAGGCGAAGGGTAGGAGGCGAAGGGGAGGGGCAAAGGAGAGGGGAAGGGGAGGTGAAGGGAGGAGGGCTGAGTTTAGGGCATAGGTGTGAGGGTAGGTGAAGGGGAAGGTGAGTGGGAGGGGGTTGGAATGGAGGAGAGGTAGGGGAGAAATGGGTGGGGGAAGTGGGTGAAGGGATATGGAAGAAGTGGGGAATGGAGTTGGCAGGGAAGAGGGCGAAGGGGAGGGGTTCAGGCCATCATGATGTTGTCCGTCCTCTGTTCAGCTGGGCTGGAATGTTCTTCTGGACTCGTGTCTTGTCTCTGAGATCACTCCTTCTCCTGGGAAGAGAAATACGAGTGATGGAGATGCCGTCTCCGAGGCCTGATCACGATGACTTTGGAGGGCCCCAACTCTTCCCCCATCACCCCCCTCCCTACCCCTGCACACTAGGTCCTTTCCCTTCCTCTGCTTTACCTGAGGAAGTGTGTTATGGAGAAAACCACAATCTATATCTGCAGAGCTCAGAGTACTGTGTCTCCATCAGGCAACACCCTGGTTCACCACGACATGGCAGCAAGATGCTGGACAAATCATGGATGGATCAGTCAAGTCCCTTCAGCTGACCCATCTGAATATACCCGACTACAATATTACACTTCCCTCCCTCTCACCAGTACCTTCTGCTTTTCTTTTATTCCTGTCCCTATATTAAAATCTTTTTCATGCCTTTTTTGGACCAGCCTCCACTACTACCCATGGCAATGCATTCCAGCCACCCACTACATTCTGTGTCAACAAAATATCCCCCTCACATCTTGTCTAAAGTTCCCTATCTCATCATATTTAGACGTCCACTGGTATTCTCGCCCCAGGAATGCACACAATATTCCAAGTGTGGTTTCACTAGAATTTTATACATCTGCAACGTTACCTCACAGTTCTTGAACTCAATCCCCGACTCCTGAAGGCCAGCACACAATACACCATCTTAAAATCCCTCTCAAATTGCACAGCAACCTTGAGCGATTTATGGAGCAGGATCTAAATATATCTCTGTCCTGCACACTGTTCATCATCCTGACATTAACCAAGTGCTCTGCGCTCACGATCTTGTAATCCGCATTCAATAAAGATATTGGACTATATGAAGCTAATTTTAATGGGTCTCCAACCTTCTTTGGAATAACTTTTATTCGTGCCCTTGAAAATGACTCTGGAAATAAACCTGTACCAGTTGCTTGTTTAAGTACATCTGTATTTACAGCATTCAACTCCATCTGTCACTTCTCTGCAAACTGGATGACCTATGACAAACTTCTACACTGTCTACAACATCTCTACCTCTGTGTCATCCCGTGACGTACCCACCCTTCCACTCCCATCATCATTCATAAAAATCACAAAGAGCAGGGGTCCCAGAGCAGATCCCTTTGGAGCGCCACTAGTCATTGTTCCATCTGCTACTACCCTCTGTTTACTGCAGACAAGCGAATTCTGAATCCATACAGCCAAGGCTCCATGGATCCCATGCCTCCTGACCTTCTGAATGAGGCCACCATGACGACCTTGTCAAGCACCTTACTAAAATCCACGTGCAGCACATACAGACCTTGACCTTCATCTATTTCCTTTGACACCTCCTCGAAATACTCAATTTGACTTGTGATGCAGGACCTGCTCCTCACAAAACTATCCATGAGTTTCCCCAGCATGTTTGTGCATTGCCCTCGGACTCAGCATCTGCAGACTTCCTGGCCAGCCCCTCCCTTACCCCTACCCAGAGCTTCCGTATCCATTACAACATTAAGCATTGCTGCCCAGTACTGCCCAGTACAGACCTTTGTAAACGTTCTCCACAACCAACTAACCCTTACCCGTACCACACCCATAACTATGGGTGGATTAAATATCCAATTAACTTCTTTCTCATGAATTTGATGTTGATTCCAATTTTGAATAACTTTTCATAATTCTCGATCAGCTCCTTTAAAGTTCGATCCATTATCAGAACATAATTCTTTTACTTGACCAGGTCTAGGAATAAAACGCAAAAGAACATTAATAAATGAGTCTGTATCAAGCAATGACGCTGCTTCAATATGAATTGCTCTCATAGTCAAACAAGTGAAAATAATTCCATATCGTTTTTCAACACTTCGTCCTCACTTTACTTGCAAAGGACCAAAATAATCAACTTCTACGGATGTAGTTGGGAATTCATCAGGTGAAACTCTGTCCTGTGGTAAATCTGCCATTTGTTGTTGTCCAGGTTTTCATTCTCTCTGTTAGTCACAAAGAGATGAAACCTCATGATTTCATTATTAATATATTTAAGCACTGATGTTCTATCAGTCCAAAACACAGGATCTGCTAACTCCATCTGTAATTCTCTTTTTAACATAGCGTCCATTTTACTCGCCGTAGTAGCAGCAGTCAATTCCATTCAAGGTCTGGTGTCTGACTTTAATGGAGCCACTCTGGCTTTTCCCATTACAAATCCACCATCTTCTCGCACTTGGTTATTTCACAGGACTCAGTAACTGACAGGATCAAAACCACCTTCGTTTAGATCAGAAAAATGGTGTAACTGAGCAAATGTGGCCACTCCAAAGTCTGTTGACTTCAAAACTTCCAAGTATTTGAAGACGCTCAATCCAATTTTTCCAATCTTGTGCAATGGATTCTGGATTAGTTTCATCCCATCCAAATTTTCTTCTGCACAAAACTGGTATTTGGCCGGGCTAACCATTAGGCCGAATTCGGCCAGTCGGGAGAAGAGGGTGTGCAGTTGAGACTTGTGTTGTGCCCAGTCTCTGCTGGTGACAAGAATGTCATCCAGATAAATGAACGCGAAATTCAAATCCCTGCGCACCGTATCCATGAGGTGCTGGAAGGTCTGGGTGGTGATCTTGAGCCTGAAAGGCATGCATAAAAATTTGAACAAGCCAAAGGGGTTGATGATGGCTGCTTTGGGGATATCCTCAGGGTGCAATAGGATTTGATGATACACGTGTACCAGATCGACCTTGTAGAATACTCTCATACAATGCAGATTGGCCGTAAAGTCCTGAATGTGAGGGATGGGATAACGGTCAGGTACTGTCATGTCATTAAGCCGTCGAAAATCTCTACAGCGGCACTAGCCACTGGAGGCTTTTGGGACCAGGTGGAGCGGCGAGGCCCAAGGACTGTCGGAGCGATGAATGATCCCCAGTTCCTGCAGATGTGAGAACTCCTCTTTCGCTCTCTGGAGCTTATCCGGCGGGTTTAACAGTAATGTACGATAAACTGATCAGACACTGTGACAAAAGGTTCACAGTTTGGAGAATATTTAACGGTGATATACGGTAGACTTTGGCAGATACTGCGACACCGAGTTCACAGTAGTGAGAAGGTTTAACAGTAATGCACGATAAGCTGTGGTAGATACTGTGATACCAGGTACACAGTTAGAAGAAGGTTTTACGGTGATGTAATCTTAACTGTGGCATATAAAGTGACACCAGGTTCACATTGGGGAGAAGTTTATGGTGATGTACGAAGACTGACGCAGATATGGTGACACTACATTCACAATGAGGAGAAGGTATATCACTGATGTACAATAAACTGTGGAATATACTGTGATGTACGATAAATGGTGGCAAAAACAGTGATAAATGGGTCAACGTGGGGAGAATTTTAATGGTGATGTACAGTCGACTTTGGCAGATACTGTGACACCGTGTTCACAGTACTGAGAAGGTTTAACAGTGATGTATGGTAGAATAAGGCAGATTCTGTGACTCCAGGTTTACAGTAGTGAGAAGGTTTAAAAATGATGAACAATAAACTGTGGCAGATTCTGTGAAACCTGGTTCACAGTGGGGAGGAGGTTAATGGTGATGTACAGGAGACTACGTAGATACGTTGATACTGGGCTCAGAGTGGGAAAAAAGCTTTATTGGTGACGTATGGGAAACTGAGACAGTTACTGTGACACCGGGTTCATAGTGGGGAAAATGTTTAACAGAGCTGTACAATAACCTTTGGCGAATACAGTGACACCAGCTTTACATTGGGGAGAATTTTTAACGGTGATGTACACTAAACTGTGGCAGATACAGTAAAACCGGTCCCACAATGGGGATAAAGTTTAATGGTGATGTGTGGTAAACTTAGGCTGATAATTTAACACCAGGTTAACAGGGGGAGAAGGTTTAACGTTGATGAATGGTAGACTGAGGCAGAAACTGAGAGACAGCATTCACAGTAATGTGAAAGTTTAACAGTGATTTACTATAAACTGTGGCAGATACTGTGACAAGATGGCGTAGAGGGTAGACGCGTGGTTCCACCCTTTCCCAGTTAGATCATTAAATGCTTGATTTTAAAAGTTGTAAAAGTGATTTAAAATACTGTTAAAAGACTTTGGAATAGTGGAGGATCGAAATGGCTGCAAATGTGAAAAAATCGAAAACTCAGTTACAGAAGAAATTACCTTACAAAAGTGTTGAAGAATTGTGGCCGAGTTCAAGTTGAAGCAACGGAGTCATCGACTGGAGTCCCCAAGCCTCAGAGGACTCCCGCCCGGCTTGTGCCATCGCAAGATGGCGCCAGCTCAGCGATGATTTTGGCAGTTTTGACTCGTGCGCTCGTGAACACAGGCGTGAGTGTGAGCCAGCTGAGCGTGGACAGGCCCGTGAGCCTGCAGCATTGCCTGGTGGTCCGGGGGAGCGCACTGTAGCATCAGAAGATGCACCTGCGCAGTCGGTGCCCTACCGGGCATGCAAAGTGTATTGAGGGTCCACGAACCTTTGGAGATGATATGGGCTGTGGGGGAGCCTGAGCGGCAGTGAGCTGATGAGGTCGGCACGCTGTTGTCGGGTCACCAGACCTGCAGCCATACTGGAAGAGGACTTACTGCTTTGGAGGAAGAAGAGAGCTGTCGGTCTCAAAGGCAGGTGATGGATCCTGGACTGGATTCTGTGTTTCTAATTCTGGAAGGGATTGCTCAGCTCATGGAAGATATGGCAAATATATCAATGCAGATGACTCATCAGATGACTCAAGGATTTTCGGAAATGAAAACTAAAATGAACACTGTGTTTGAAGAAATAAATTTCATGAAGCAAGATATTAATGTAGTTAAGAGTGATGTTACGAGATGGACATGATCAGTGGATACTGTGCAAGAACATTTTTAAAAGATTGAAGAGGCTTTCTTGAATGCAAGAGTCAAGTGGAGAGTAATAGAGAAAAAATGGAAAAAGTGGAAGATCCTTTTGTAGATTGGGGGATTCAGAAGAAGGAATTATTGAAGAAGTTTGACTCATTAGAAAACCAAAGTTGTAGAAATAATGTTAAGATAGTATGTCTTCTGGAAGATATGGAAGGTTCGGATCCGGTGAAGGTTTTGAAGAAATGGATCCCAGACGTGTAGGGCAGGTAATTCGTTGTGGATGGACTGGAATTAGATCGAGCGAATAGAGCGTTAAGGAAGAAACCGTTGCCAAGCCAATTACCACGAGCAGTTTTGATTCGCTGTTTTAAATATCAAGACAGAGAGATGATCCTCCGATTGGTGGTGGAGAAAACACGGCAAAATCAGGATCCACTGATGGTTCAAAATAATAGGGTTTTTTAAAATGTAGATCTGAGTCAAGAAATTATCCTAAGAGACCGAGAATTTAATTCAGCCTAAGAAGTATTGTGGCGAAAGGGATATAAATTTGCTTTTCATTATTCGGCAGTATTGAAAGATTTTTATGGGAATTTTCAATCTCAGTTTTTTGAGAATGACCATGATGCTTTAATATTTGCTAATTCATTGCCAGATGTACGAGGAAATGGGCGATCGTCACCATTGTCATCGAAGGGAAGGGTCAATGGGAATGGAAATGGGAAGATTGGAAAATATGGAAAGAATGGGAAAAAAAGTTGAATTGACGCAAAGTCTTCTCGATATTGAAGATCCGGAACAATCATTGGGACTGGAATCACTGGGTTGAATGTTTTTGTTTCAGTACTTTGTGAAAGTCTGACTGGGGGTGGGTGACACTGAGTCCTTTAGTCACCTGCCACTTGTGGACTTCATCACACTCAGATTTTTAGGGGGCTGCTACTTTTGAGTAGTTTGTTTTGGGATTGATTTTTGTCTTTTTTTTGGAATTTTTAAAATAGGTGGGGATTAGAATACTGTGAGACTTAGAAGGGGTGCATTATTTTATAGTAGGATTCACATTTGTGAGAAGGTTTAACAGTGATATACCCATGAACTGCATCAGATACTGTGACACCAGGTTCACAGGGGGAGAAGGTTTAACAGTGATATAGGGTATGTTGAGGTAGATAATTTTACACCAGGAGTAAAGTGGGGATCAGGTTTAACAGTGATGTACTGTAGACTGAGGCAGATAATGTGACACAAGGTTCACAAGGGAATAAAGTGTAATGGTGATGTACGTTATGTTGAGGTAGATAATGTGATACCAGGTGCACAATGGGGAAAATGTTTAACGGTGATGTATGGTAGACTGAGGCAGATACAGTGACACCAGGTTCACAGTTGGAGAAATTTCAACAATGATGTACGGTAGACTGAGACAGTTACTGTGACACTGGGTTCACAGCAGTGAGAATTTTGAAAAGTAATGTCCGATAAACTGTGTCAGAAACAGTGACACCAGGTTCACAGTGGGGAGGAGGTTTAACGGTGATATACGGTAGACTGAGGCAGATACTGTGCCACCAGGTTCACAGTTGGAGAAATTTCAACAATGATGTACGGTAGACTGAGACAGTTACTGTGACACTGGGTTCACAGCAGTGAGAATTTTGAAAAGTAATGTCCGATAAACTCTGTCAGATACAGTGACACCAGGTTCACAGTGGGGAGGAGGTTTAACGGTGATATACGGTAGACTGAGGCAGATACTGTGCCACCAGGTTCACAGTTGGAGAAGGTTCAACGATGATGTACGGTTGACTGAGACAGTTACTGTGACACTGGGTTCACAGCAATGAGAAAATTGAAAAGTAATGTCCGATAAACTGTGTCAGATACTGTGACACCAGGATCACATGGGGAGAAGGTTTAACAGTAATGTACGATAAACGGTGTCAGATACAGTGACACCCATTCACAGATGTGTAAAGGTTTAATGATGATATATGGTAGACTAATAAGAGATATTGAGACAATGGGTTCACAACATTAACAAGGTTTAACAGTCATGTTCGATAAACTGTGTCAGATACTGCGACACCAGGTTCAGAGTGGGGAGATGTTTTAATGGTAAAGTACAGTAGACTTTGGCATATACTGTGACACTGAGTGCAGGGCAGTAAGAAGGCTTAATGGTGATGTGCGTTAAACTGAGGCAGATACTTTAACACCAGGTTCACAGGAAGAAAAGTTTTAATGTTTATTAACGGTAGACTGAGGCAGAAAATGTGAGATGGATTCCACAGTAGTAAGAAGGTTTAACAGTTATTTACTATAAACTGTGTCAGATACTGTGACACCATGTTCACATTGGGGAGAACGTTTAACAGTGATGTACGGTGAATTGAGATGGATACCGTGTCACAGGGTGCACAGTGGGGAGGAGGTTTATCAGTGATGTACGGTAGACTGAGCCCAATACTGTGACACCAAGTTCACAGTAGTGAGAAGGTTTAACGGTGATATACTGTATATTGAGATATATACAGTGACACCAGATTCATGTTGGGGAGAAGGTTAAATGGTGATATACTGTACATTGAGATATCTACCATGACACCAGGTTCACAGTGGGGAGAAGGTTTAACGGTGATGGACGGTAGACTGAGGCAGACTCTACTACACCAGGATCACGGGTGGGGGGGGGGAGATAGTTTTTCGTTGATGTATGATAGACTGAGGCAGAAACTTTGAGACAGGATTCAAATTCGTGAGAAGGTTTAATATTGATGTACGATTAACAGTGTCAGATACTTTGACATCAGGTTTATATTGGGGAGAAGGTTTAACGGTGATGTTCAGTCGAGGGAGGCAGATACTGTGACACCAGGCTCATTGTATTGTTCATTTATCTAATTTATATGCTCCATTTTTTTGTGGCAACTTCCAAACATTCCATAAACTTCAATTCTAATCAGATTTTGTTCATTTAAATAGGTCACCACTAAAAGCCCAAATTGTTTGATCTCTTAAGTACACAGCACAAAATTAAATTCTTTACCTGGGTTTGGTTCAACGGCACTTCAGTCTGCTTCATTATTTTTTCAGACCCTCGTTTTGAGCTTTCTGCTTTGCCCAGCCGATTTGCCAAATGGGCATCCAACTCTGTCTTTTCAGCTTGACCCAACGTCTCCTCTGTAAACTTAAGCAAACCAAGGAGACCAAAGTTAACATTTTCACATCTGCATTTTCAAAAACAAAAATCACGCTGTGACTTGCAGTTTCACATCATAATCCCACTTGCTAAACTTGCAAGCAACTGCACCGCATCCTACAGCTGGAAAATTGCAAGAAAACTGCTTGGTTAAAGCAAAGATTCCACCCAGTCACCCCATTAAAGGCCTCCAAGTGAACAACTGATAGCAACTTGAAAGTTAAATACAAAGATCTGCATCAGGAAGATTAATGGGGTTTTTAAATAAATCATTTCCACTATTGAAAGATAACTCCTCAGGGAACACCAGGCTCTTGTTGAACAATTCCTGTTGTATTCCTCAAAATGGTTTGAATCTTGATTTCAAGCAGAGTCATTTAGTGAGATTGTTGGTCCAGAACAAACCCTGCCCACACACTTCCTTAAATACCTGCAAAGTCCTGGTTCAGCTCTGCTCAATGCTAAAGCGATCAGAGCTTTTCCGAAGAGATAACAGACTTCAGATGCTTATACGTTGAGTCACAAACACCCTAATACTTCCCTGAACAGCACACCTCTCTCTGAAAACCAACAAGAATCGTCCTGAACAGTAATTATTTACCTTTCGAGCACCAAACCTGGTGAACTTTATATATGTTAAATTCTGTGCACAGTAGAAGAATGGCCTGCAACCAGTGAACTTAGAGTATTGAGAAGTGAGATTGGACTGTGAACCAAAGAACTTTTCTGAACTTACACACACGTGCACTTAGAATTAGAAGGGGGGAAAGTTGGGTAAATTCAGTTAAAGTAATAAAATAGTGATAAGTTAAAGTGTAATTCCATTTTCATCTTGAAAGATAATTAAAATCAGCTTTTGTTTAAGTCACCATTTGTCTTGGTGAATATCTATTACTGCTGTATTTTGGGGTCCTCTGGTCTCGTAACAACCCTAATGCTTTAGGTTATGACAATGGTCCATAAATGAGTCCCAGCATCTTTTGAAAGTTATTAATTGACTCTTCTATAATTTTTGTGAATATTAACAAGACATAATATCATTTAACTGTTGTGTTTGTGTCATTGGAGAATTCCCTTTCCATTCAATCAGAATTAGAGTTTTGGGTGCCATATTTGAGAAAAGATGTGCTGGTGTTGGAGAAGGTCAGAGATGATTTACTGGAATGATATCAGGAATGAAAGGGTTAGTGCATGAGGAACAATTGTTGACTCTTCGACTGTACTAGTTGGGGTACAGAAGGATAAGGGGGACCTCAGAGGCATTTCAAATGCTAGATGGACTGGGCAGAGTACATATGGCAAAGATGTTTCCCATGTTAGAGGATTCTAGGACAGGATTTTAGGGTGTCAATTTAAAACAAATGTGGAAAAATTGATTTTGTCAGTGGGTCGTGAAACCCCCGTGAGGTCATTGGGTGTATTTAAGGCAGAGATTGACAGGTATTTGATTAGTCAATGAATCAAGGGTGATGGGGAGAAAGCTGGGGAGTGTGGGTGAGTGGAAGAATGGTGGAACAGACTCGACGGGCCTACTTCTGCTCCTATATCTTGTGATCTTTCTCCAGCTGGAGACCTCGTCAACCCTCCTCGTGTATTCCATTCTTAGAAAACATTCTGCATCGTGGTTTTATGTCACGTGAACCCATTTCCGATTCAATCCCATGTTACAAGTAACCCAATGCAAATTCTGCATTGAGAGGACTGCAGCTTCCTCATTTTAAAAATTGTTATGGAGCAGCTCAAATGAGATTTCTTGCTTCTTTATTTGAAAGGGTTAAAATAGAATCAAATAAAAAGGAGAGGGAAAAGCAGAAGAATTTATATACAAGTGGGAATCAAAATTAATGGTTGGTGATAAAGATACACAATTGTTGAAACATTTGATTAATATATGGAATACAATAAATGATGAAATTGGTGTAAGTGGATGTACATCACCCAGAATGGCTTTGATTCAAAATCCTCGTATCTTTTTCAAAGGATCATCAATTTCTCGATAGCGACTTTCGTAAGGGGATTATAAATGTTGAAGATTGTCATGAAAGGGGTCAATTAATGTCATTTGAGCAACTGAGAAATAAATGTCGTATAACTCATCGCAATCTTTTTTGCTCTTTCCAACTAAGAGCATATTTGAAGGATAAGTTAGGACCAACCATGTTGTACTGAAATAGAACTCCTTATAAGAGGAATTGTTAAAAAAAAAATATTTGATGATGTCCTCTTTATTACAAGTAGGAAATTTTAAATGAGGATTTCATAAGTTGAGACAAAGGTGGGAAATGGATCTGAATAATTTAATTGAATGGCAAATATGGGGAGATCCATAAATTAGTTCAGTATAATTGTTTTTACATCAGTCATGCAGCAGATGTCAGCAAGGATTTTATCTGAAAGCTGCACCTGGAGTCAGGTGACTCAGGCAGTTGGATTTGAAAAGCTTAACAGGAAGCTGATTTCCAATAGAGATCACGTGATCCAGGTGAGTTGTATAAATTCACTTCAATGCAGCGTTTTGGATCTATTGACCAGAGTTGCATACTGCAGCAGTGAGGAAGGAATTCACAACTAGTTTTTCTTCTACAGTTATTTATTTCAGCAGTGAATTTGAATAGAATAAAATGAGAATTATCAGATCAATGTTTTAGGTGTGGTGAAGATGTCGCAACTTTCTTGCATTCAACTTAGCTTTGTCCTAATGTGAGATCTTTTTGGGGAGAATTACAATTTTTTTGGAACAAGTTACAGGAGATGTTTTTCCGCAGAATCTGACCTTATCTTTATTACAAAATATTGAAGGAACAAGGCCCAAATTAAATCTATTAATATATCAATGGAAATTTGTTAAATTAACGTTAGCAGTAATGAGGACATCTATTGCACTTACTTGGAAATCAGATATAAATATATTTTTAGGGATGCCAAGATGACATGCAAAAATTCAAACTTGTATTCCTTTGGAAAAAATTACATATAGCTTGAGAAATATGCTTTTGCAAATTTGGCACCTGAATATTCAAATATCAGGCTTCAATTTGTAATAATTCCCTTTCCATCCCTCTAGACATGTGAGATTCTCCTCTTAGTTACATTTTTTTTTAAATTTAGATTTGTTAGATTTCCTCACCACCGTGAACTCTGGGGAAGTGGACGACTAGTGCAGGGCACCAGAAAACAGAAAGACCACACCCCACCAACATCTCAGAAGCAGAGGATTCAATCCATGGGTCAGTATCCAAGGAAGGAGACCAGTGAGAGGTTCTGCAGCTGAAAGACACACATAGGTGGCAGTCTGTTGGTGACTTGAGGAGAGGAACCGATGCAGGCTGCGGGCTTCTGAATAAAGCAGTCAAGGAACTCACACCAGGCAGTGGATTGCTAGAGACTGGGTCAAAACTGGCTAAAAGGGTGTCAGGTATCAGACCTGGGATACGAGTGAGTGCTAAATGGTTCCTAATTATGTCAGAGGTTCAAAACTGGAGCTCACATTGCCAATGACTTTGATGGTCTGTGAGCATTGAAAGAGAATCCACAGACCCTTAGTGACTTGGCCCAGGGTTTGGGGTGGTGGGGGGGGGGAGCACTCAGTCTTTCTCTGACTGCAAGAGGCATTTCAGGCAATTTCTGCCAGAGGTGAGTCTGTTTGTCTTACAGCAGGAAAAAAAGCAATTTTGTGTGATATGACACTTTTAAATTACATGACAGTAAATTGTCTCCTGAAATAGAGAGGTTCAACTTTCAAACTATTACAAACTCCACTCACCAGAGCTACCTGGATAATACCTCTTCCCTTTTATTTTTTTGCAAGGACACCATTGATTTTATCACAACTCCTCTGCTGCATCTGTCCTGTGACAGATTATATATTTTACATTGTATATAGAGATGTTTTTGAAAGAGATGGATTGTAGGAGTCATGGAGGTCACAAACAAACACAAACACTTCACAAAACAGCTCTTATTTAAATTGCAAGAGCTTTGCTGAGAGTGAGTCATGCAGGCGCCGAGAGCCTTTGCAAAGACAAAACAAGGAGACTGCTTGGCTATAATTTCAAAATTAGGTTTAAATGGATTATTGTTTTTAAAGCAAGAGATGAATGGACTCAGAAGTTTGGGTCAGGTGCAGTCATCTGGCTGGTTCCAGTTTGCTGTTCTAAGAAGGTCATGTGGTTTTGCAAGCAGAGAGTAGAGGCCAAATAGGCTTTTTTTTTTCTAAAAGAGAGAGGGAGAGATGGCAAGCTGACATCTTGTTGAAACCCCATTTTGAAGAAGGGTTGTGAGTTCTAAGTTCAGCCTGTTGAAAAACCTTGTGGCCCATACATGAGGAGATGGCTGGCTAGAAATGGTGTTTCACCTGAAATAAGGGAAAAAAAAAAGGAACTCAATGGTGACCTGCAGAAGAGGTTATCATTTGGAAAACCCTGATGGGGCTAGTTTCTTTGGCAAGACTCCAAAGTGAATGATCAGAGGGAATCAGATTTTGTGTGTCCAATGAGCAAGGAATCCCTCTCTGAAACCAACAAGCGCCTTCCTGGAGGGTAAACATTTACTTTTAAGCACCAGAGCTTGGTGAAAATTCATAAATGTTGAATCTGTGCACAGTATAAGAATTGATAGACACCGGTGAACTTGGACTTGTGTCAAAGAACTTTATACATATTAAATACAACTGTGCTTAGAATTGGAAGGGGGCAATGTAAGGCTGTTAAGTTAATAGTGATAAGTTAAAGTTTGAATCTATTTTTTTGTTTAAAGAAATTTAAAAACAACGTTTGTTTAAATAACCATTTGTCTTGATGATTTACTATTGCTGCGAAGGTTTGGGGTCCTCAGGGCCTGTAACAGTCCCAGGATGAGGTCTTCTACTCCAGGATACCTAAAATGTCTTATTTCTTCAATAAATGCAGATTCCCCCATACTGTCTTTGATAAAGCCT